>NC_136534.1:19324900-19452697 GCF_910591455.1 Pholis gunnellus | reverse complement strand
TCTCTCTCTCTCTCTCTCTCTCTCTCTCTCTCTCTCTCTCTCTCTTTCTCATAGTTTTGTCTAATAATAGCAGCTCTTGTTGGATCTCACTGGGATTCTGTCGCACAGACCCACGTTCTCACAATTACTGGTCACACGCACTGCCAAATTCAAACTATGTAGTCAGTTCTGAGCATAGAAGGGCACTAAATTCGAACCACGGGACACGTAACACTCATGTCATCTCTTGAGCCTGTATTTATGTTTGTAGTTGTGACACATATGTGATGCATGACGGGGGCGCCCCAAAGGGCTCAGCATGCCGGTGCCCTGGATCGCCGCTGACCCTTTGACCCGCTCACCCAGACATGTTGGTGAATGGCTCCTCTTCTATACGCGCCTGAGATGCCATTTCCTTTTCCCTGGCGGGACAAGCATCGACGGCGGAGCCATGCTGAAATATAACTTCATTTCAGCTGTCTGAAGTTTGTTGAACCACAGCCTCTCAAACACTTTTCTCTGAGCGGATGTTGAGGAAAATACATTAAAGCCTCACAAAACTACAAAGAGACATGAGGTAGTTGAGGTATTTTTTATTTCTTTTCAAAGCAATAACTTCTGGCACTGCTTCACTTTCTTTTGGGGGGGGTAAGAAGAACAAAGTGACAAAAGGAGAGTCAATGGTCAGATGAGTTTGCGCTAAACTGTAGAGACTCCAAAGTGGTCAGGAACCGGCGGAAAGAATCGCAGCGACAAGCATCAGCTGAGTTCAAGGTGTTAAAGTCTAACACGCAGCGTCAGTCTCTTTGTCTATCGCCACCTTAATTCCCACAGTCATTTCCTCACTTTTAATTTCTGTGCCCCCCCCCCCCCCCCCCCCCCCCCCCCCGCCAGCGCCACATCAAAAGTGCACCCCCTGGAGACGTGTGTAATTATTATGGTATTAGGCCAGAAAAAGAGCCATTTATCCATGAGGAGATAAAAGCCAGGGGACCTCTTTTCACAACTGTCCTGGGGGCACTTGGCTTTAGTCTCTTGCAAGCATACACACGTGTGCATTCCTAAATGCACGGATGGCAAATAGTAACAGGCGTGCACATACAGCATGCATTCACTGACCAGGAAGGGTGCACTCGCACAAACCTCAAATTATTAACACACCTGCACGCATAATATGCCACCACACCCGGAAGCACACACATGTAGAGCCCCTAACTGCAGGATTCTGGTGTTGGGCAACACTGGAAGCTCGTATAGCAGTGAGTGACAGATTGATAGTGACTGCTTTGGGAGAGCAAGTCCATGTTTGCCCCCCTTGTTATTTAGGCCTCTGGGGGAGTGGGCCTTGGAATGGAAGGGCTGTAATTATTGGGGTGGTTCATTCCCCTCCGCGTGCTTCTACATTTGTGCGTGACAGTGACGGAACAGAGCACTGAGACGGAATGAGTGGCATTCCTCCGGACACGTCGGAGCTCGCTCTGTAATGTGTGTTTGTTTGTCATCACTTCAAATTCTATGGGCAAGGGCTTCCTTTCTTGCTTTAAAGCCCCCCACTCTCACCACAAGTCGCAGGCGGTAATCCATGTACAAACAAGTGGCCACAATGCGGCCTCCATCTCACCGTCAAGAGGCAGTGTGTTATAGGTGCAAAGCTGGAGTCCGCACACAGCCGGGGTGCATTCTTGTGGTTTGACTGGGTTTCACTCGGGGGGGGGGGCACCAGTTAAACATTAGTCAGTTAAGGTAAATACCATGTTGTGGTTGGCTTATGTCAGGAAGTCCATTTAGTAATCATTGAGCTCTGCTAAGGGGATTGGAGCTCGCCAGGCTTTTCACACATGCCCACTGGTGTTTATTATTTGCAGTGAATGACACATTAAAGTCAATTACAGCGGTGTGATAGCACACTGATGTTGGCTGATGAGTTGGCAATCAGCACCCGGGCATCAGCAGATGATAGGTTGCATTCACGCGGTTAATCTCGGTTTGAAGTCAAGTTAGTAAGAATGCTGTGGTTCACAGCGGAGACGGGAAAAGTTTATCCAACCCCGGCTTTTTCGTCCTCAAATCCCCCGCAAGAACTTCAAAAGAGCTGCAGCCAAAGCTGCGATTACACACACTTCCACAGCTACGCATGCATAAAACAAAAGGTGCATTTCACCAGATTAGCTTCGGCTTTTTCCCCCCATCTTCGTCTGTCTGTCCGCCTCTCTTTCGCTCCGCCGTCAATCACACTTCAGAGTAGAGTTTGTGTTTGCTCGCTGTGATTTACCTTGTTGTCTTTGCCTTTGTTGACCTCTGCGCTTTTGTGCATGCTGCACAGTTAATAACCCTGCATAGCATCAGGAAGATTGCCTTGCTGTGTTTCAGTGGGAGAAGGCTCTGTTTGCATTCACGCCCATCCCTAGAGACGCTCCTCTGCAGATTTATGGCCACTATTGATGATTTTTAAATAAGAAAGGCCCCTCCTCCCCCGCTTGGCATGTTCACTGTTTCTCACTTTGCATAGAACGCATTCCAGTATGGTGTCTGTCTCTTTGAGTCTCGACTTTAAGTTTGATTGTTGTGAAAAACCCACGTACACACTCTCATGAATATTTAGAATAAGGTGTAAAAGAAGCTGCCTAGAAGTTGTTTTGGTTTCATCTGTTGCTTGGAGGATGCTGTCTTGTAATTAGTGGGAGTTGTAGGGAGGAAAGGAAGGAAGCAGAGAGGAAGGGGCAGACAAAGAGAGATCAAGGGATGGGATGAGAGATGATTACAGCTGACTGTTGTGAAGCCACCGAGCAGTCGTGTTGTTCTCGTCTCGAGGGAGGAAGATGACGGTGATGGGTAATTTCAAATGCAGCCTTGAAAAGAGTCTACATGTGTCTGTATGGGTGTCCTTGTCTCTACCTCTGTGTATGGGATGGTGGGGGGAGGGGGGGGGGGGGGGGGGCAAATCAGGGTTGGAGCAAAATTGAAAATTCACAAAGCTCTTTCGGGAGACGAGGTTAAGTGCTGCCAATCCATTTAGCAGGAGAGTGCTGTAGCAAGACGCGGATAAGAGCCTCCATTCCTCAGCGTGTTGTTGTAGGAATAGATAAAGCAGCAGGATTGGCCGGAGTTTTTTTTTAGCCACGCGTTGTACAGATCTGTGTCATAAAACGTCAAGGAAAATACGATGGCCTACATGTTTTGCGCCTGCCGCAGAAAATGGCATTTATACTACTACACCCTCTTGTGACCAACTGTTTTAATCAGACGTGTAGCGTGCGACTGTGGGGGATGAAACGAACAAAAGCGATACAGGCAGAGATAGCAGCAGTGAGGATCAGACAGGCGGGAGTACGTCGGGATTGACGGATGCCAATTAGGAATGGGGAATGTCATAGAAAAGCCTGGATCTGTGGCCAAGGAGATCATTTTCCTGGCAGTAGAGAGGAAATCCTAACCCCTGCGCCCCTCCAACCCTAAACCCTCCATCTGACTGTTGGCTGGCGAGGCGTCCTCTGGGAGCCCCGCAAGCTGTTGCTTTTCAGACATCAACAGTTGCCTCAGCAGCAGTTGTTGAATGCATCCCTCCAAAGAAGCCACACACACACACACACACACATACACACACACACACTTGGGTTTCATTACGGTGTCTTTCCACACCACTTACTTTGTGGGGAAAGGAGAGAGTAAAACTGTATGTTTGCTGTGAAATCAACCCTAATTTAACTTGCTTGTCTCGTTGATTTTTGAGTATTTATTTGTCACGCTTCTTCAAAATGACTGTACATGATTTGAATCACTTCCCATGCTACTGAGTCAGGATTTCAAGCCTGTGGACTGATATTTGAATGCATCTCTGACCCAGTAACTCCTTCTTCTGAAGGAGTGGCTTCAGAAATATGACGGCGGAGCCTCATGGGATTCTTTTCCTCCCATATCTGGATCGTATAATGATAACCAGAAGATGAGGGTGACGTGAAGTTAACTCGCCTACATAACGTTCTGTGTTGACATGTGTGTACACGCGTGTGTGTGCGTAAATGTACTCAAACGGCCGCCGCAGAGGTTGGCCAAAAACCACTGCCGTAACTCTTCTCTCTTTTAAACCACCTTTCATGTCCAATCTCCCTTTTCCATCTGTCAGAGAACATTCCTGCACCCCCCCCCCCCCGAATTTAATCTAGTTAATGGTTAAGCAGCGGTGGTTAACCTCTCCAGTGAGGCTGGGCACTGCTTGACAATGAGATCTTATTGCTTTAACTGAACCGTGGGGACCTGGAAGACAGGAGTGGGAACATTAATCTTCCATGAAGGGAAGAGGAGGAGGAGGAGGAGCAGACGGTAGAAGAGAAGGGAGGTGTTTGTGCGCGAGGTGGTACCATAGATACTTTTCAGCTTATGTCAGTATTCTGTGTGTTGGTTGTTCACTACGACTCCATGTCTGCTTGTGTGAGGAAAGGGGGTTCCCCACGTTACCTGAGAACAAGGCCAGAGTGTCATCGCTGAACAGATCCAGTGTCAGTTTCCAGGGCTCGCCCAAGGACATAACTCGTCTTTGTTTTGTTGAGGTTTCGCTTACCTGAGCCCCCTCTGAAACAACGACCGCAGCCCTAAAGTTCCCATCTCTCCTCTCTGCCTGTGTGAACTTGACTTTGAAAGAGAGTAGAGGAGTAAAGTTACTCATGCTCTGACTGTTAATGTTCTTCCCAAGTCACATTCTCTTCATAACTTTAGTTTGAGTCTTTTTTTTCCTCTTTAAGTTACATTTCTCCCTGGAATTCGCTCGTCGGTCTCTTTACCGCACCCTGCTTTACGCCCAGCTCTGTAAATCATCCCTTTTATCACTGTGGGGTTTTTTTTTTTTCTCTACATCTCTCGCACTCATCTGTCTCTCCCCTTCCTCTCACATCTCTCACCCTCCATCCGTCATCTGTCTCTCGTCCCTGCCAGGGACAGACCCAAAATACATGCGTCCTACGGACCATGTGTTGTCTAATCATCAGCCTGAACAGAAGGTAGCCACTGGTAGCAGGGTGTCTCAAATCCCTGCTGATTCTGAGCAGTAGGGGAAGTGAATTCCTTCTAACAATATTAATGCAGCTGCATCTGTACAGTGTTGCAGCAGCGTAAGGCACTTGACTTTGCCGATCCAATAAGTAGAGTGCCTTTCTTTATATTTGTTTTTATTGGGAAATTCAACGCTGAATCTCCTGCGTTGTTCATCAGTTGTGTCCATATTCCGGTAATGCGAGGAGAGTCAAGTTTCATAGCTTCATTTTTTATTCAGCCGGGCAGAAAGAAAGTACAAGCTTGCTCCCGGTCCATATGAATATTTAATCCAAAATCAATGCCTTTCAATTGGGTTATGACTGCATCAGGCTAAATGATTCCCAATTACATGTCTTTGCAATCTGCAGAACAACAAACGTGATGGATAGTTATTGTGGGGATAATGTTAGACTTACAGAGTGCCTAACTGATTTAGCCTCTTGTTATTAAGGGATAAAGTAATTATAACCCCAGTGTTTCGCCTCGAGAGCATCTTGCATTCTGCCCTGGGCATGTCGCAGCAGCAAGACTAAATTTAGTTAACAATTATTGGTACAGAATGACTATGAAGCAGAAGCCAACTGAACATGCGGTGCTTGTGAAGAGCGACTACGTTAGAGATTCGGGGGGGTGCTCAGAGAGGCTGAGAGGTCTTGGACAGGCAGCTTGGAGGACCCCCCTTTGATCCCGATCCTCACCCACATCACACACAAACACACTTCAAGATTTGTCTCTGTGGAGAATGATGAAAGATGCGCCGACTCCACATGTCAATTAGCAGTTTGGGAGTGTGCGCTGCCCTGTGTGTCTATGTATGTGTGTGTGTGTGTGTGTGTGTGCCTGCGCATTGAAAGCAGTGTGTGAGGGTGGGGTTGGTTAATGGCAGGGGCAGAGAGGACACATGTTCAATAATAAGGCCTGACAAAGGGGGACAGGCAGAGGGGAGGGATGGAGGCAGGGTGATGGAGCTCTCAGTATATGTCACTGCTTTTCATTATGTCTCACTCCTACTTACGGCTGGAAATCTATTTCATTAATAGGAATATTTGACCAAATTGAAATGTATCACAACACGGCCAGTCACATAAATAAGTAATGAATTTCGGTTAGCTTGTCATAATTACTTTTGACTTCGGCTGCAACTAATGATTCGTTTTTATAGATTAGTTTGCTTTAATATTTTATCCTTTAAGTCGATTGTTTGGTCGATAAAAAAATAAGTTTTCAAATGTCTTTTGTTGTCCAACCAACAGTCCAAAGCCCCAAGACATTCATTTATTCATTTGTTATTAAATTAATTTGTTTATGCAAAACATAATGCATCACAGTTGAGACACATGAGCCAAGAAATTACTTTTACAATTAATCGACTATAAAAATTGTCACCAGTTCATTTTTTCTGTTGACTGTTGATTAATAGACTACTCGTTGCACCTATAATTTGGACCACTTTGTAAGACAACATAATATGTTACCATTGAAAATCAATGAACTATAATGCTGAAGTATCACTCACCGTTAGAGCAGCATGGCTCAGCTGCATGGCAATTGATCCTGTGCATCCTGGCCTTATAGACTAAGAGTTAATAAGTGCTATACTTGACTGATATCATCTATTTTCTTTATGGACTGGCTTTGAGTGTTGGAGGCAGCGCGAGAGCCAAGTGAATTCCACTCCACTGTGTTCATCTCGCATCAATAAGTGCCTCACTTCATACATGCTGTAGCCGTGGGACTCCTCACTGCGGCATTTTATACATGTATTTTTCAGTGAGTTCTTTCTCTTTGTGCAACTGAACAAGGCTACATTGTTGAGATGTTGTAGGCTGTTGGAATGCAAGTATTAATGCTGGGCTGATTATCCACATGGCAGAGAGAGAGAGAGAGAGAGAGGGAAGGAAGGAAAGGAAGGAGAGAGGAATGGAGACAAGGTGTAGAGTGAAGGGAGTGAAGGAGAGCAGCACGTTGAGGCGCAAAAAAAGGGAGAGCTTGACGAACTCTCGGTGGTACTCTTCGACGTTTAAACCGTGTGTATGATGGTGCATGAATACATGTATGTAAGCAGGTGCTTAAGAATGAGAAGGGGTGTCTGGGTATTTGAATGTGTGTCTGGAATGCAAAACCTTATTAACTGAACTAACACTGCAGTGTGTGTGTGTGTGTGTGTGTGTGTGTGTATGTGTGTGTGTGTGTGTGTGTGTGTGAGAGACAAACTAAAGAGCTAGCTGCGTGTGTGGGGCAGGACCCGACTATGTGTGTGGGCACCCGTCAATTGAAGCAGTCAGGGCTGTTAGGAGCATGTGAACATTTACTTCAACCCCAGCATGAACTGGAATCCGGACTTAACGGAGGTTATAAATAGTTGTGTGTGTGTGTGTGTGTGTGTGTGTGTGTGTGTGTGTAATCCCACATCGATGGCAGTACCAGCTGGGGATGGGACGTGGTGGAGCCCAGCACTACTCTCGGGGGGCCTCACATTCACATGCCTTGTACCACCTCTCTTTATGTTAAACTGATGTCTACCGGATTAATACATTTGGCAAAAGAATTGGAGGTCAAGCTTTTGTTTGAGCTTTGCTATTTATTTCTCGATTGTTCTCATCCTCTATTTCTTGCGTTGTCATAAATTGGTGGTAGTTTCTTTCCCTGTTTGCGTCGTGTCATATTGTGCTGCCGTGGTTGTGGCCTCTGGTTCACCAGCTGGTGGTATTTGATCCAGGCTGTCAGAATTGGAGAGCCTGCTCTCCTTGGCAAGGAAGTTGTCAAGTTAAAGCCAGCCAAAAGAAATCTACCATCCACTGCCTACACCCTTTTCAGTAGTCCCTCGGCTCACCCACACACACTCCCCACCTCGCCCCATCTGTTTGTGTGTGTGTGTGTGTGTGTGACTCCATTTGGCGCCGTTTTAGGGGCAGTTGGTGTAACGGTTCAAGAGAGCATCAAAGCCCGGCCCACCATCGGCATGACGGTGCAAACAAAGTCAAAGCTCAGTATGCAGCAGTGACCCCTTGCTAATGCTAACTCCATGGGTAGATCGGTGAGAGATGCTACATGCTATGGTGCAGCTTGAGCAGTCGTGGGCCTTATGCTTACATCGGCGGCAGCCAAACAATGGCATACTTGTCTTCCTGTGGCTGGCCACCTGTTCTCTCCTCCCTCGCTTCGGCTGTGTCCAAGTATCCGAACAGGACCTCCTGTCCTTCATCCAACACTTTCTCCTTCCCCCACCCACACAGTCCGTCTTTCTTTTTCCTTGGCTTCTCCCATTGGGGAGGGTTAGCATTTTTTGCAGGACAAAGGAAATGGTGGCAGTGACAGCGAAAGAAGAGAGACAGCTGGACGGTCATGGACTCGAGATCGTGTTGCATGTGTTCACTTACAACACAGTCTGCACCTCTTTCTCTCGGTGGCCTCATTTCTTCCTTTCACTGTCTCCTCACCCTTCCCTGTCTTTTGACACATTCCCCTTCTTCCAGTTCCTCTTGTGTTCTTGGTTTCTGTTCTCACAATTCTCCCTTTCGATCATTCCATATCTTATGCCGCATCCCACTGTCTCTCTCTCTCTCTCTCTCTCTCTCTCTCGCTCTCTCGCTCTCTCTCTCTACTGTTTCTTTTGTCTTGTTTGTGTGAGTCCGTTCCCACTCGACTATGTGGTCAGAGCCCCTGCGGTGGATTATCAGTCAGTTGACTCACAGAGGGCAGCCAAAGCCTCCAGTACAAACATGAGACAATATCCAAATGATTGGCTGATTGGCTCCGGACTACAGAAACAAGCCCCCATATCAGCTTGAGCCAGGCTCGGTCCACAGGTCTGCCCATAAACCATATTAGCCAGTAACACTGACACACTGCAGTGCTTCTGTTTGTTTATGACAGCTGCTTTGGATGTAATGCTGCAATCCAAAATGGAACAATTTATCAGATAAATACAGAAGCTGCTATCGGCTGTTTTCACATGACAGTTATTATGAATGTGGGTGGGAAGAGGAGTTTAAATTGCAGAAATCAAATGTGTTTTTTTACTTGGTAGCGGGTGAGGGCATGTTCGGTCATCAGTGAGTTCAGAAAGTTTGGTTTTTGCTCAAGTTTTGAGTCTCAATTTCCTGCATCTGTATTCACCAGAAACATATAAATGTATAAAACCGTGAGCTCAGTCAAGGCCGTTCCCTGCTGTAGAGATGGTGGTGTTTTTTTTTTAATATAAATCTTGCCGAGTGCACATTTTGGGGCATAGCTCCCATATATGGCCACTTATTCTCAAAATGTTATGAATGAAGCAACCACTTGGTGTGATTTATGACAACAGAGAGTGGTGAGCATCTGTGGTTCTCGTGCGCTAAATATATACGTTGCCTCTCCAATCTGTGGAACACATTTTCCCCCGATCCACTGGGTCTTCCTTTCCCATCTGCCTTCACTTGTGCGCGGCTGAAACTCAAGCTGGAGTGTTTCCTCCAAGTGTTACCTCCATGTGTTACCTCCCTGTGTCTCCCTGCCTCGCTTGTGGTTCACAGGTCATTATAGAGAAATGGAGATACAGGGCTGGCTCCCCCCCCCCCCCCCCCCCCCCAGCTAACTTTCTGCTTGTCCATGAAGTCATGAAAAATTCTGGAGCCCTGCCGATGATTGTCAGCTTCCACGTCTCCTGTCACTTGGCTTACTTCTCTTCCACATTCCTCAGCTCACACTTCTTCAGTCCTTCTCACCTCTTCTTGGATTTGACAGCCCCAGCGCCCCCCCCCCCCCCCCCCCCCCCTCCATTCTCCTTCCTGTCCTTTCCTCTCTTCCCTCAGTCTCCCCCTTCCCCTCATATACCTGTAAGGACATGTCTGCCTGCCTCTGCAAACCCTTCTCGAAACACCTTCCCCACCATGAATGTCAAAATTCGCCCAAGGGCCCCCAACCCAACCGCAGAATGTGTGTAATTCTAAGCCAGGCAACACAAGAGCACGCTGCTCTCAATGACATTTGGTGACACAGAGACTCAGCGGACAGTCTTTGAGAAGAACTCACATCGGTGACTCGCATCACAACAGCGGAAACAAATTCTGGAAATGTAAATTGAATAGCTTACTCATGCTCAAATCAACTGGGCCTTTGATAAAAGAAAAACAAAAAAAACTCTTTCATGAACAGGCCTGTGATTTTGGACACAGTGTTATGAATAATGAATGAATGATGCTGATGGGAGGTCCAGCTACGCACCTCCGCCACCGCCGCCGCCTTTGAGTTCATCTAATTGAAACAAGTTCAATAGTATCATGTCTGCTTTTATCTCCATCTTGTTTCCTTTGTCTTTCCATCCCCCTCTCTTATAATGAAAAGCACGGCTGATGGCTATGAATATCTAGTCATATGATCACAGACATAATATACCGGATGCGTTTCATTTCACCCTTCTCTTTGCATTTTTTTTCCCCCATTTCATTTCTCTCTCTCTCTTTCTATCCACTTTCGTTAAGTTCAAGTGACATATTTTTCACGATTTCCTTTTCTTGTGTCACTTACAAGAACGCTGCTAGGCAGGTTTTTGATCTTTTCCATCTGTATCTTGCTCAGAATGGTCTCCTGCCCACTACCCTCTATCTAACCCCACCCTTCTGTCCTCACCCCCATACCTCCTCCTCCTCCTCCTCCTCCTCCCTTTTCTTCTCTAACCACTCAGCCATGCTTTCTGCCTCCCTCTACCTTCGTATGCTCAAACGTCTCTACATTATTACCAGATGCCTGGAGATGGAGGAGGTGGATGAGCTGGTGCCAGGGTAGTGGAGGTGTTGATGGCTAAGCTTCGATGCACCTACGAACTTCCAGAAGCCTCCTTCTTGCACACATGCACAAAGATATACACACACTCAATCATCCTGCTTAGCTTCCCACCATATGATGTTTTATTTTGTCCATTATCGTAAACAACCAGCACTTTGCAACGCCTACCTGGACCATCTGCTCCTGTAAACACCTGCAACAACACATACAGTATGTACTTGGACAGAAACCAGAGTTTTGCTTGAGGCTAAAGCTTGGTAAACACTTTACTGTGTTACACTTATTTCTATGTAAGCCAGGACTAGATTAACCCTAAACTTATGTTTTAAAGCTGCTGTAAATGCATAGACATGTACAAAACATCAGAGGTTCCTTATCTTAGGATACACTCTAATTAAAAGGGGAACCAACCTCTCTCCATACTCTGTGGTATGCAGTAGCCATGATTAAAGCAATTCAATGGAGGACAGCCTGACACACTCCTTTCGTACGCTTCATTTCCCCCCCTTTGATTCTGGTATGCTGGCCATCAACATTGCATCTTCAGTTGCAAAGCAGTGCCAGTTTTGCCACTTTTTTTTTCTTCTTTTCCCTCCCGCTCTTCCTATCAGCGTCTGTCATCCTTGTAATCTCTGCCTGTCAGACTCAATCTTCTTGTCATCACTTGTTTTGTTTTCTGAGTTATTCTGACTGTTTTTCTTGATACGGTATCTTGGCTGGACACGTGGTTTGTGCGTTTACATGAGAATGGAGGCAGGGAGGCACAGTATTTGAGGCGAGTTTGTGGCCAGTGGCAATGGGGAGAAGGGATTTTCAGTTTTCAGTCTTGTCGGCACTAAAATGAACAGCCGCTTTAGTTTGCTTCAACCCTCTCTGAACTGCTCTGTCCTTCCTTCTAGAGGAACTGTCATGTTCTCATTACCACACTCTTCACTTGGTCCCTTGGCTTTCAGTAGCCAGTAAAAGAGGGATAGGCGTCAGTAACTTGAAGGGGCCACAATATTGATGAAATGTCAGTGGGGAAACATAGACCTTATAGAAGTGTAAATGTGCTTTATTTAAATCAGGGTGAATAATTGTGTGTGTGACTGTGTGTGGATGCCAAACCGCCCGCAGGGTCACGGGCCCATCTGGTGTGAGATCTCATGGGAGGCCAACAGCACCACACGGCACTGACGGCAGCTTATGACCTTGGCTATGTACACTTCAAAGGAGAGGAGGAGTTGATGGTATTTCTGTCCTGTGTGTTTTCCTGAAGAGCCGGGCATGGGCACTGTGTGAGCCTTAAAATCTGTGTAGAGAGAGAATGAGTGAGTGAGTGCTTGGTGGTTCATGAGGTTTGGTCAGGGAGTAGAATGTGGCCGAGGCATTTTTCACTCTACTACTATGTCTGACCTTTCCCCCCTCTCTCCCCTCATCCTCTTCCTCTCGCCCCCCTCCCATTACTTGTCTTTGTCTCTTTCCCCCCTCCGTGACGACGTCCCACTGTTTTTGTCTGTTTGTTTTTGACTTTGCTGTCTCTTCAAGCAAACCCACTAACCCTTACCTGCCTCCCCCCCCCCTCCCTTCCTCCCCTCCCCTCCCCTCCTCCATCTTCATCAGCCCCGCAGTGTCTCTACCTTCCACCTGGAGCTGCAGGTCCGTGCAGGTTGAGACGCGTGTTGTTTTGTCTCTCTCAGGTTTCACACATTCCAGATATTATCACCTGGCTCCGGTTAGCTTAGCTGATACCCATCTGCAGGGGGGGGGGAAGTCAATCACTTAGCAGACAATGACGGATGTGAGCTCTGTCAAGCCTGGTGCCCACAGACGAAAGGTCTGTGCCAGGCGTGGCCTTAACAGCATTATACGTATGTCATGATGGACGACTTTGTTCTCAGGCCAGTTGTATTTTTCTATGTTGCTTTGCGGAGTCACCAGCAGAGTGTCACTGGAATTGAGTCTAAATGAATGTTGAATATTTAAATCTCAGCTTCATTTCACTTATTATTTCATCTGTGGTCTCCCATCATTTTCTAATCACAAAACAATCCGGGCAATGAATAATAATTTAATGAAGCATGAATGAATGTGCAGCCCACTGGGTAGCAGATTGTAATTTTATGAGGATTGGAGTAATGCTCCTTCTGAAAGTCCCTGGTGAGCCTTGATGTGTAAACGAGTTAGACATTTTTGGTGTGTTACTCGGAAAAATGTGAAGATGGCTTCATAAAAAACAAATCCGAGCTCGGAACTGAAATTATTCATGGTTGACGTTTCCTGTAGTTACGCTCTGTCATTTTCAAGCTCTCCTTTTTTTTTTTTTCCAACCTTCGTTTTATCAGGTAACTCGAGGACAGTGTTCTCATTGTTTATTTCTGCGTCTGCGCGTGTATCTATCCACGTCTAATCCAGCCTCGGGCTGCTTCTGTTCTCTGCGGGCTCAATGTCAGCAGCCGGACTTTGATGTCAAGCCACAATTTATTTGTCTGTCTCTGCGGACTCCCCTGCTGTCCACATAATGTCAGGCAATCAATAATAATGTGACCTACCTATCTACCCCGCCTGCCCACTGCTTTAGTTATTCGCCCCCTGGCCTGCACTGTTCCAATCTCTGACCTGCCCCTAAATAAAAAAGCCCTCTCCTGGCCTTTCCTCCCACTTTTAACAATAATGTCTAGCTATGACAATCAGCTCTGTCTGTTACCGTGGTAACATACAGCCCCCCTTAAAGCATAGACCAACCACTACTCCTTTCATTTAAAAAAAACAACAAAAAAACTGCTCCCTGTATGGAAGCAGATCAAAAGAGGACGTGTTAAAGATAGAGGGATGCATAAAGAAAGAGAGAATTAGACGGATCAGCTGTTTGTTCATGAATATGTTTAGTGGGCCCTCTTCTTCGCTCCCCCTCAAACCACCGCTGTATGTCTGTGGACGTAATGGAGAATGGGAGAGGACAGGTGTGCCATTATAGCGCAGATTAGCGAGGAATGCTGGAAGGTTAACACAGACGGGAGTTGGCTAACTCCAGTGCATATTTGTGTGCGCTTGCGAGCTCATATTCCCTCGGGTTTACGATAAAATATGTGTGCATAATACGTGATCTGCATGCCACTCATGATATGTGTGCTTGGTCTATCCATATGCTGAATGATATTTGAAATATGCTCACTGGGTGTGGGTGTGTGTGTGTGTGTGTGCAGACGTAGCTTTCTGCCGTCTCCTTGCCCTTCCCATGTATGGGCGAGCGTCAGCCTCTCACTATCTCCTCGTCTCCGGCTTATCTGCCGGACTGTCTCGAAGTGTTGATGCAGAAAATAGAAACTACTTTGTGAGAACGCGTTCTCTATTCCTCTCCCCTGTGTGAAATATGTCCCATTCAACATTCAACATTCAACAAAATACCGCAAGACACAAAAGATAATGTAGCGTGACACGGAAAAATGATGTAGGATGCTTTTAACTGGCTACCACGAGGGTGTTTTATCTCTCCATAATGAGCTATCTGCATGAGAAAACTGTTGGCATCAGTTTGAGGCAGAGAGACATTTGAGGAAGCTGTCCGCATACAAATGAGTGTGGTGCCACTGTATCTATATCTATAAATATATCAGCATGTGTATGTGTTTCTCCTTACAGCTAGCGTCGCACAGTGTGGCTGTTATTGGGTCTTTCCAGTACCCGGCCTCTCAGCCAGTCAGCCAGCCAGCCATGTGGTCCCTCTCCACTCTAATTAAACTCACTGTGGTTCCAAGCTCCAACCAGAAAGACACAACCTCGGTGCCAGACTCTGTGTCAGCTGCTGCCAAGACCTGTACATTGGTTTGTGTGTGTGTGTGTGTGTGTGTGTGTGTGTCAGCGTCAGCGAGGGAGAGAGAAAATTGAGAGGGCTCATAACCACATTTACCTCTCATTTCACTCCCTCAAGTAATAGTGTAGACGAGTCTGCCAAGGCACAAGAGGAGCAGCAGGGAAAAAACAAATAGAAATGTGAGAGCGGAGACAAAGACGGATCTACAGTAGACGATTTATTCAAATGGTTGTTGGACTGAGGGAGTAGAGGGAGTTTAGTGGATTTAGAAATCAAGAGGAAGAAAAGAGAGGAATGCAGGAGAATAGTAATTAACTCTGAATTATTCTATCTCTGAGGGATCAGGGGGATTAATAGAGGCTTTGGTTTGGATTCTGCACCTTTTGCTCTGTTTCAGCATGGGAGTCTGGTCCCTCTATGTAAACGTGTGTGTGTGTGTGTGTGTACCGCATGTGTCTCACTGTACTCCAGAAGGCTCCATGTGTCTGTGCCAGTGGGCTTGTGACCGTATCTGCCAGCCAGCCAGCCAGTGATTTTTGTGTGTATTGATGTGTGACTTTGTACCCCCCACTTACTGAAGTTCATCCAAGCATTATGAGTTAATCCGCCATAATAGGCAAAAAAAGACAGAAAGTGGGGGAGAGAGTAAGGTAGGGGGAGAAGGAACAGGGGGAGAGAGGGGGGGGGGGGGCATCAAAAGGTAGTGAGAGTAACAGTCGGCCGTGTGTGAGGTATTCCAGGCAGGAGACTACAGATTTAGGGCCAGACAGACCGTTCTAAATCTCCGGCTTATACGCTGTTTTGGGACAGCGAGTGTTGATAGCCCAGGCAGGCAGACAGCTCATGTCGTTCAGATGAAATCATGGCTTTGAGCGCCTCACCATCGCCATTATAAATCCACCCAAACACGATAAGGAAACACTGATTTAAGAGGGAGACGGGAAGCAAACTTTTTTTTTTTTTTTTTTTTTAACCAATGAATCAGTGGTGGAGTATGAAGTTGGAATCTAGTGGTTTAACTAACACATGGAGGTCAATGGTGGCAATGAATTAGCACAAGTTATGGAAAGAAAAAACAAAAAACATGGTGAGGCGTTAGTCATATATTCCCAGTACACAATGAATGAGTTCACCTTTTAGTCAGGGTTTCCCGTATCTCTTAACCTCCCACTGAGTGTTGCCACTGTCAACACTGTATAAGACTGTTTGCCCAAGACAAGAGGGGTTAGGGGGAGGGAAAGGGTGGCAGTAGGGCCGGAGGGCAGGTGCAGGGGTAATTTTGTGATGGCGGAGGAGTCGAGTTAGGTTTTATCCGGAGCCAGTGACCCGTTCTGTATGTACACAGTGTCTTGTATCTCTTGATCTATATCTCTCTCCCTTAACTTTTTAACTGTGCCATTTCTTTTGTGGTTTTGTTTAGTTATTTACTCTGCGGCCTTCCTTGAATTCAAGATTTCCAAGATCCTGTTAACAACACGGAATTGAATATGTTTTCAGGAACGCGCGCACAAAAAGAGACACGCTCCTTTTCAAGCTCTCATTTCCACGCTCTCGTGCCCTTTTCTTTCTGCTTTTCCCTATCGCTCTGCCAGTGTGCTCACGCCTTCCTCTCTATCCCTCTATCTGTCCCTCACACACGGGCTTTACCATTCTGCTGAGCACGAGGGCCTGTTTTTAAAAAAAATGGAGCAACGGATGGATAAGAAAACTGCAAAAGGGATAAGGGATGTAGAGAAAGGAAAGAATGGAGGGGCAAATCAACCCGTACTCCAGTGGCCTGTTATCTCATTACAGCGGCACCGGCTTGTCACGCCCGGCTGACTGGCCCCCTAAGGAGCGCCCTCACCCCCTTATAAGACCCCCTTTATTCAGCAAGCGCTCTCGTATTTCAGATTGGGCACAAAGAAGGGCAATTCTCTCTGGTTTCTGAGCTGTCCACACCAGATTTGTGTATCCTATAGCTCAGGCGAGGCACACGGTCGAATATACAAAAGGGGCACGGCCACATACACAGAAGCCTTGTTAGTTGCTAGTTATGAAATGATGCTTGCGGATAATGGAGGCTAATAGGAAGAGTGGATATCCATTTGCTCCACCATTTTCTGCCTATTCCAGGCCTCTTGTGTCGTCCCACGTGGGTATCAGAGGAGGGCTTGAAGAGGCAACTGCTGTCAGCTGAAGTAGTGGAAATGGTGTTCCCCTCTCTGGCTTTTCTCCCTCTTCTGCCAAAATGAAGGCTCATTAGAAGTGAAGGGAGGGCCGGTTCTAAACGAGATGGGCAGAGTGCTACTCAGCACTCCTACAGAGAGAGAATGAGAGAAAGACAGTGAAAGAGGACACAGCCGAGAGAGACAATGCAGAGTGATTTTGCTCAAGTGGAGCAAAACATAGGATAAGACTACATACAAGCAAGAAGAGCTTTTATTTTGATTAATGTATCAGTTAAAAGCAATGGTGCATAAGTCCGATTGTAAAGCTCAGTGTGGAAATTTCATGTGAAAATGACCAGTTATGCTAACATTTTGTGGCATTTCGTAAAGATCCACTGAATTAGCAAACTGTCTCAGCTTATTAAATCTCCCTTTTTCGCCTGTTGATCTCCATAACCCCTCTTTTTTTTAATTCAGACAAATTCGCGATTTGATTGCGGTTACATATACTACCTGATAACCAAGCGAACAGTCATTCCTGTGCAGCTGCACTGACATATGGATCAAATGATTAATTTACTTTCACCAAGTCAATCAACGATGTAAAAACAGAAATACAGCCTCGCCCTTTTGAACGACATCAGCTGCATTCTCATGTAAAATGACCCTTTTAAAAAAAAGAAAAAGCTCAGATTTGAAACAGCCTCATTCTGTGGACAGAAATCTATAACAGAGAGAAAAAGATCTGTGTAGCCGGCTACAAGTGAGGGTCTGTTTTCCATCTGTTCATATAGTGATTTAATCTCAAATATCTAAGTAATCTTAAAAAGGGGCAAGATCCGGATGCAAGCTACAGCGGCATCTTGGTGTTATTTACCCATAGTCCCTCTGTTACCTCCCTTTGTTGACCTCAGCTTTTGCAGTGTGTGGATAACCCGTCCACACAGGAACAGGCTTTTTGTCAGGCCAACCAAACACCTGGGTGCTACAATGCAGTTTGAGATGACTGCTGGAAAAAAAAAAAAACAGCGACAGTGGGAGGCTGTGCGTTTGAGGAATTGAGCTGTTGAGATATGAAGGGCAGGCAGGTGTGTGTGTGTGTGTGTGTGTGCGTGTGTTTCTCTCCGTTTGTTACTGTAAGAGTAATCATACTGTAAATAGACTACTGTAAATAGAACTTGAGACATCCATCCCCGGACTCATCAGTATTAAAATACACGCAAGTTGGCAGGACAGCTTGTTTCACCCTTCACTAAATATGTGTGTGTGGGTATTTGTGTCTGTGTGTGTGTGTTTTTCGTAGTAAGGTTTCAGAGCAGATATTTGAGACCCGCAGATGCACATGTTGGCCTGCTTTCACCTTTTTCCTCACCTTACAACTTATCTCATATCGTATTTCCCTCTCCGGAAACAAAATTGTCCGGGCATATTTATTTTATCTTAACCAAACACACCGTGTGCCATTGTATACTCAAAGACACACACCTACACAAACACTGTAATGTACACACTCCAGTGGGTTGTTTATTACAGTAAATTGGACATAAGAGCTACCTTACGCTGAGTATTTATCCGCACTGTGAGCTAGGAAATGACTTGCAGAATGAATTGATTTAAGGATGGAGGGAGAGGGGAAGCGAGAGAGACGGCAGGGGCGGCAGCACTTTGTCCTAACCCTTTTAGTGAGATTAGCTGTAGCCTTAATGTCTCTCCCTTTATTTATACTCTGAGTCAGCCTTTCTCCTCGCCCTCCCTCTGACAATCTGTCCTGACGGTAGGAAACAGGCGTCAATAAGTTTTCATTTAGAAAATTTAAAACCATTACAGTAAGAAACAGGCAGCGAATTGAGCACGGACTGTCCTGCTGCAGCAGTGACGTTGGGTTTGATAAAAACAGAAGGGAAGGACAGTGAATCCTGAGGATGTCCTCCCTCGAAAAAACAGGCTTACTTTTTTCTGTCTATTCATCAATGACTTCCCTTTTTTTCACACTGAAAAGTAAAGGACTTTTAAAATCCTTGAGGTGCCACTTCTCAGTAATAAATACTGAAGTACGTAACCTAACATGCTCGACATTCGCAAAATGTGGAATATCCTCCATGACGACAGTTAAGAGATTAAGTTTCCGCTGCATTTTGAGAAACCACTGGTTGATACTAATGTTACCGGCATACTGCCGTACCAGTGACAACTGTTTTAGCATTCGTTCTGGTGCCCTTGGTGAATTCTGAGAAAATGCACCCAATGATGTCTGAGTGCATGGAAGTATGAAGATCTTTAGAAAAAATGGCAGATTCAGTGCTTTTGGAGCTCTTGACAGTCATCCGATGAATAAAATAAAAAAATGTTGGAGGGCAACAGTGAGACAGTGAGTGTCTAAAAACTCCCAGTTTGCCATCCATCCATCCCTCCATCCATCCCTCCATCCATCCATCCATCCCTCCATCCATCCATCCATCCCTCCATCCATCCCTCCATCCATCCCTCCATCCATCCATCCAGCCTCTTTTCCGGCCTGCTCCTTCCCTGAGAGGAATATATAATCTTTACTGCTGCTCTCATCACTGAAGGCACCTCATTAGGATACCCCATTATGGACGCCAGCGACATTAGCGTCAACATACGCAAGCAGATTGCCTCTGCCAAACATTGCATATCATTCTGGCCCATTAAAGCGAGTCATTTACCTTGGTAAATGGGCAGAGGCAGAGGGGAATTGAAAATAAACGCAGGGGACCCTCTACCTCCCTCACTTCATCTTTCTCCTTGCCCCAATTTGAACCACTGCATCCACGGCAGCTTCTGTGCACAAGTTTCCTTTCTCTGGCTTGATGCTCATGCTCCGGCATTTTGCATCAGCATCCTCTTGTGTCTGCTGCTTCTCTTCCGCGAGACCCTCTGGTCTTCTCAACTCAACCAAACTTTTCATCGCATCTGCTTAACACTACCCCAGTCCAACTCTCCTTTCTTTTTTTTTCTTTTTTTGGCCTGCCTATCCCTTCATTCCTGCCTCCACTCCGTTTCTACATTTTATTTTTCGCCATGGGCTGTTTCAAGGAAGGAGGGGGAATAGCGAGAAAGACTGGGAGAGAGAGGGTGGAGGAAAGGACAGGCTGTGTTAATTGGAGAGCCTGAGGCGAGAGGGGTGGAAGGAAGAGGGAAAAGGAGGCCCAGATTCAGGGGCCCAGAAACATTAAATATTAACACCTTTTCTCATCTCTGCCCCCTTAGTGACATCTACTGATTGGGTTCTCTCTCTCAGTCGATCAAGACACATGTACACACGCACACACACACACACACACACACACACAGTCCTTTCTCTCTTTCACCAAATTGAGTTCCCTCTGAAAATGAAAGGCATGGAGGAAGAGACTTGGTGCGGTAATTGGCCAACCCACTCTGGTTTGTGCCCTTTGATTTGAAAAATAATGAAATTCCTCTTGATATTTTTTATCCGATCCTGCATGTCGTTCACCGCTATGGCCTTGCTTTTTTCTTTTTTTTTTCTCTCTCTCTCTTTGTTACGCCCACTGTGTTAAGACCCAAAAGTGAGCTCTAATAGGAGCAAGACTGTCGCCATTGTCTTGCTAACTCACTGTTAATGGAGTCACATATAATGGCACCAGATTGTGTCGGCTTAAAGATATTAGCTTTACAAATGGCCCAGATATTCTATGTGAGGGATGATTTCAATTTTACTCAGCTAACTCTAATGGGGAAGGACACTTGGAGAATACTTTGGTTTATCAGTGAGACGATATATCAAAGCTACTTTTGCAGAAGCACTTACACAGCACTAAAACTCACACGACTCATGCATTCATAGCTCTATTTATAATCTCTTTATAAGACGTCTTGGCTGTGTTTTAGTTTATTTTTTCAACCAGAGCGGGGCGCAGGACCGCAATGTCAGCACAACAAATTCTACTCATGCACACTGTCTCCGCTTTTTCCTTTTTTGTTTTTCTCCTCCTCGCTCCTACCATCTATCCTTGTCCTCATTTTCTTATCCCGACTTACTGGCCCATGTTCGAAGACAAACACACCCACCTCTCCCATCCCATCCCAACACCCCCCCCCCCCCCCCCCCCCCCCCCACACACACACACACACACACACACTCAATGACCACACAGCTCTAAACTCGCCTGTTTGAATGGGCTTGACTTCTCGCCCAGTTGTCAAGACGACAGGACCAGCGAGGGGGAATCTCCTGTTAGACAAAAGAGTGTGTGAGGGGCCGACCTTGTAGCCCCACTTCACACTGTTTGTCTTGAGCCCATAAACTGCCGTGAGATGACACACACACACACACACACACACACACACACACCAGGAGAGCTGTGATTTATCTGTCGCAACTGTGATGTTACCTCTCTGCCCTCGGCTCTAATACAACAGACACTTTAATACACAAAGAAATCCACACTCCCGCTGCGTGACATCATTTGCCGACTCATTGAACTTTGCGATGACTTGCGGCTCCGCATTTTATTGCATTGAGTAGGATGCAGATGCTAACATGGTGTGGAAGACTGATGCGTGCCCAGGCTAATTGAAAGTGGCCTTACGTTTGACTCAGCTGCATTACGTCAACGTGAAATCCCCGGGAACATCGGCCCTCTTCTGAACTCGTGTCCTTGTTCTTCTGCCGTCGTCCTCTGTCTCTCCTCAGTCATTTTACGTGAAGTTCAACTTGTGAATCCCAATGAAGTTACAACGTGATTCAAGTGCTAATCGCATAACTTTAAACATCAGGAAACGGATCTAAAGCAGGAAGGCTGATATCAGAACCTGACTGAAGGGACAAGTGGAGCTAATACAAAAACTGCAGAAAACTGAAAACAGAACAATAAAAAGGATTTACAAGATTCTTATAAAACCAATGATAAAATCTGTTTTCCCCTCAGAGTCTCTCCTTCGCCCCTTCCATCTCAAGCTGACGCACTTAGCTGGTGGTTTTATTACCAGTAAATAACCAAAGTGGTAAAACACAGCCTCCTGTGCTAGACTCACATGACCTAAACAACCAGCTGCAGCCTGAACGTACGTGTGTGTGTGTGTGTGTGTGTGTGTGTGTGTGTGTGTGTTGCTGCAGGGTCCCAGGTGTGAATTTTACTTCTACTCAGGTGGTACATCGGTACAAGCCCTGACAAGAAGACAGACAACCCCCTTCATATCCTGTGATTGCGGTGCAAGGGCTTAGCATGGGGCATCTGAACATCCGGCATCGGTCTATCTCACCTTTTAATCAAGACACCCCTCCGCCCTTTCCCGACATACAGACACCGCACATAAAAACATGATTAAATGAGGGCACCCTGTTTCACCTAGCACCTAGAATTCGAGCACCAAAGATGTTATTGTGTTTGACGGCAATTAGAAGCCCAGATACCATCTTTGAAGCACAATAGACTGTCGACTGTCTGCTTTGGGAGTCCTGACTGCAGAAGCTTTTGACTGGCTCGTGAAGGGTCAGATGAGATTCACAAGACTGAGGATGATTCTCTGATTGCTGTAATTGCTACTTCAGAGTTCCGCCATTCAAATAAAACAAAAACTTAAAGGTTTGTCGAGGGTTTCTTGTGAAGCATGTGACAGTGGGAGTTGTTGGAAACTTGCAAGAGTTCCCTTTCACTTAAAATTCTCTTTGATTAAGATGTCTTAACAGACCCCCCCCCCCTCCCCCCCTCATATCAGAATTAGCAGGCATATAGCAATAAACAGGAATTTGTCTTGGGAGCAGTTCAATGGAGACTCTTGTTATAACTACTTTATCGGTCCCACTTGGGGTAATTTCCTTTTGCATGGAACATCATAAGCACATCTAGACACAGTAGCACACAAAAGATGCATACAAAGAGCCAGCAGCAGGCTCTCTGCATACATAAGCACATAGCTCTGTAAAAAGGTCAGCTACAAATCCTTTATGATTATTAGCGCATGGTTTGTGAAGAAACAAACTCATTACTGAATCATTTTCTCTGCCGAATGGTGATTTGCATTGTTCGGGACAATTTTGACATTTGAATAGACGTATTCATATCTGGGTACACAAGCACCACATGTACATGTACGCGGTCAGACTTCCAGTGCAACAGGATATTGCATGCTTTGTCACACTGCAAGCAATGTTTGCAGTGGCAACGAGGCTTAGGTGGTGCAGCTTTTTCATGGCCTTTGCAGTATTTTATTGCTCTTCTTGGCACATAATTCCCTGTCCTTGCATTGTCTTTTTTTCTCTACCCTTTGCTGTCTTCTCTTTTTTTCTGGCCATTTCTCCCTGTTATACTAATCATATGTCGGTGTGTTTCTAATTAGCATAAGAAACATATCAGTGCTTCCCTCTCAAAGGTCAACACTTAGCAGGACACGACAGGTCATCACTTACAGCACTTAGTATGCTATGCATGGCCCTTGTATGGATACACTTGCCCATTAGAAGTATCCAAGGAGACAGACAGTGTATCTATTTCGGTCTGGTTCTCATTGTATGTGTGCGTGTTTTTATTTTTTGTCTCCTTGGTTGCAAAAACTTCTGACTCCACAAACGTTTTGAGTCTAGAGAGTTGGGAAACTTCCTCTTTCTCTCTCTCTCTCCCTCCCTGTCCATCATCTTTGTGTCTCACTGTGCCTGTCTCCCTCCCTCACTCCCTCCCTCCCTCCCTCCCTCCCTTGCCTTCTACATGTGGCATTCATTGTTGGTGAGTGTGTGTGTGTGTGTGTGTGTGTGTGTGTGTGTGTGTGTGTGTGTGTGTGTGTGTGTGTGTGTGTGTGTGTGTGTGTGTGTGTGTGTGTGTGTGTGTGTGTGTGTGTATACGTGTTTTGCAGCTGCTGTTCCTACACTGCACCTGTTTGTGTCTCATCAGTCAGGCGTTGACGGACTCCAGGCCTTACATGGACCCACCCCAACACTGGTAGTCTGGCCCAGCCTGCCCCTGCCCACCCCCCCCCCACACACACCACACACACACACAGACACACATATTTATCATACAGTATACTGCTATTCAAACTATGCAAGGGAACATAGTTTTCCTTTCAATGCTTCAACAGAAGTGCACAAACCGAACTGAACCGTTTTCATGTCTCTGCAGTGTCCGACCACAACCGTATTGTTTGCAAATGCCAGCAACATCCAGTAGTTTTAACAACATCAGCAAACACCACCTTCTTCAGAAGTGAGCACCCAGCGAAGAGCCTCTTTCTGTTTATTTTTCCGCCTCACGGCTGGCCCCTCTTGGGCACAGCTCTGAGATTTTTAGTTTTAAAATGAAACTCACTGAACAAACTGAATTTCCTGAGGAGTCTTCCAATCTAGCAGGGCCGGCGGACCAAAGTGAGCGCTGAGCGAATGTGAAAGGCCCGTAAACACGAGATTTGAATCGGGTCCAGTCCGCAATATTACTAGGTCATTGTCTGTGTGAGAGCTGAGGGCAACCTGCCACGCCCCGCTGCCACACCTATACTATACATGCACTGAGCCTCTGGCTCGTGGTGACAGTGAGTCAGTCACGTTGTGTGTGTGGTGATAGTAACCATCACAACATGTGGTGGGAGTGAAGCCACATTTATACTTGCGGGTATGCTTTTATAGCTCAGCATTTCAGTTCAGTCATTGGTTACGCCACTAGCAACTATTTTTGATAATATAGAAACTTGCATGGGTCTCCTTCCTCAATTGTGAGGATTTGCTGTGGCTTCCATAATATCTTTCGGTTTTGGAGTGATGATCAGACAAAACAAGCAAATTGATGGCATCACATTGGACTTAAAATAAATGTTATGTTTTACAATCAAAGATTTTCATCACAGAGTGAAGAAACTGACAAATGGAATCAGGGAATGCACAGCCTATGCATGCAGGCTCTGTAAGCCCTTAATGATTAAGTACGGATGTAGCTATTGACTTTGAGATATCATCATAAGAGGGGCTGATCAGTGGAAAGTGATGGATAAAAATGAGGAAGTTATTGTTGTGTCGTTTATTTCAATGACCGCGTGCTGAAGGTGACTCAGCTCTCGTGACATTGAAGCGACAGGACGCTGTTTGCTTTGCCAACAGTCGAACACACTAATCCTATTAGAGGCCACACACACACACAAACACACACACTAACACATGGACACAGGTACACACACCTTCTGACATTCCTCGTCTGTCGGGTCACATACTCCTCTTGAACTTTATAGACTCACAGAATGGATTAATTCTTCCGTACTCTCGTCACAGTGTTGGCACTGATGCAGATGTGTACGCTTTATCTCCGTAACGCCTGCTGACTGTGATCTAACAAACTTTCCTCGCACCCCTAGCACCGTCATCTCGTGTATACAGTAGAATTAAATAAAGCTGAGTTACCCAGAACAGCCATTACTTTAATGCGGAGGGGTGTTTGGGTTCACAGGGAGACAAACATGGCACTATCAGTGAAATGAGGTTCATGGTGGCTTCATAAATAGGCTGTAGGTGGGTGACAGTCATGTAGGTAAGACTGAGTTTCCACGCACACTGTTGTTATTCTCTCACCCTTTCATTCTCCCTCTTTTTTCTTATTTCCTTTGTGCATTTCTGTTATCTTGCATTGCCTTTCCGTCTTTCAAACACGCACATGCGCAGACCAGACACAGAAGTGAGTTTGTGCGCTGGGTATTAAAGAATGCTCTTTGAGAATACGGGATAAAAAGAGGAGAGTCGGAGAGAGAAAGAGGCTCCTGGTTTGATGTCCAGAATACGACAGTAGGTGAGGGGAGAACAAGAGAGGAAAAGAGGACAGGAGAGAGGATCCAGCTGGTTCTTTTCATAATGAGGGGCGCTCGCCTCGTGTGTGTCAGTGTGTGTGTGTATGAAAGAGAAAGAGAGAGGGTGAAAGAGATGCAGGCAGAGAGAAAAAAGGCAGAAAGAGACACAGAGAGAGTATTAAAGATGGTTTCACATTAACTTTTCAGTAGATGTGGGACCGACACGGCTCTCTGGGTCTTCACTCTGCCACGCCGCTTTGACTGCAGACTTGGGTCTTTTTTTTCCCCGACACACACTGTACTTAACCGTAGCTTTTTGGGGTGATTCATTCAGTTACTCATAAATATCACATGCATTATAGATATACTGTAAGAGTGTATGTTTGTGTGTGTGTGTGTGTGTGTGTGTGTGTACACAGGTCACAGTCTGACCGTCTCGTTCCCATCTGTCTTTCTACCCGGTCACGCACCCCATCACACACCACCTCACACACACACTTTCCCTCTCTTTGGCTAAATCCGATTATCTGGCCTGCGCCAGCTAATGAGACCCCCATGAAGCTAGCAGCCCCCCCCACACACCCCCAACAGCCCCGGCCACTCTCTTCCTCTCCCTCTTTCACACACACACACACACACAGTGACACCCAACAGCATGTGTCTCTAAATACACAAACACACTGCTCTAAACTCAGATTGGACAGAGGACTTCCCTAATTATGCTTTAATTGTCTGTCTCTGTCTGTCCATCTGCCCCATGTGTAAAACACAGAGCAGCAGCCTGACTGATCACTCTGGACCAAAGCATATTGTGAATGACACCCCAAGGGTGAGAGTGAGACAGACAATAAAATCAAATGAGAGATAGGGAGGGGGAGAGGAAGAGGTGCAGATGGACTCTGTTGATCTACATTTTCAGCACATATCATTGCTTTAACTGCCTCTCGGTAGCTTTTTTTTTTTTACCCGCATGCAATCCAGCAACTGAGCAAACCCAGTTAACAAAAAAAACAAACACGTCTAGCTTATGTCGAAGCAATTAAAACATAGACATCCAAACCATCCAAACATCCTCGGTGGGTTGTTTGTTCTGTGTTGCTGACACTAGTAGGGGACTATTATTATCCCATGAAAGAGGAAGCTGATCTAAATGTGAGGATTCAGCTATTTTAATCATATTCCATTATGTCTGGCAAAGACTGAAAAATGTGCATAAAATATGACCCGAGAATAATGCTGTTATTTCACAGGAAGTGAATGTGATGCGTTTTGTATTACTTGCAAGTAACAGCTAAAAAATGTGCACCCAGCAGATGAAAAGGTAATTGCCAGTTAATGATATTTCAGTAAACTAAATTTCTCACAAACGCTGTCCAACCTTAAAGGGACAGTTCACCTCAAAATACAAAAAACAACATATTTTTCATATCACATATCAATCTAGATTGTTTTTCTGGCAAAAGGCTTTGATGCTGAGATCTTAAAATGTTTTCTTTTTTTGGTGCTTTGAGCATCACACATACAGTAAAGCGACATATAGTCCCATTGTATACAAAATTAGGCAACTCGCACCAAAACAATTACGTTGATAAAAATCTCTAGAGTTGAGAGGAAAGATATGTATTTTTTTATTTTGTGCTGAACTGTCACTTTTAATTTGGAGATTCGTGTAAACATGTGTTTTCCCAAAACCAAATTACTGGAGTAACTGAGTTGAGATTTGGGCTTTCTGTGTATGTGCCTGTAAGTCACTTGATTTAATGTGGTATGTGTGTGTGTGTGTGTGTGTGTGTGTGTGTGTGTGTGTGTGTATGTGTGTGTGTGTGTCTATTTTTCCCATGCACCACTTAACAGGACTCTTAAATCCTGAGTGCCTGCCTGAAAGCGCAGCTCTTGGTTTACTCACACATTCGCACGTTTGCTTGTCTGGCTCGCTTGTGTTTGTGTTGGCGTGGAAACAGAGCAGGATTTTCTTCTGGGCTACATCCCTCTTGCAGCCTCGGAACATGAGACTTGGTTTGCAAAACTAATGTTTCACTTGAGAGCTGAGCTTATGGAACCAAATATTTAAAGAGAGTAGATGAAAAAGGCAAATGAGAGGCAGGATGAAAATAGAGAAGGGAAGTGAAAAATTAAAAAGAGACATGAGATCTTTCAATCAAATGTCAACACTTGACTGACCCTTGACCTCTGTGTGGTTTGTGGGTCACGGTGAATCTCATCTGACCCTGGTGGAATGTGTCTCACTAACACCGACAGTGTGTATTTTTGACAGCACTCCCTGTTATCTCCTCTTTATGAACTCTCAGCCTTCTCTCTTTTCCTTCCATCCTTCGCCTTCTTTCTTCCTCACAGTGAAGTGATAACAAGGTGGCCGTCCCTCAGCTCCTCTCGTCTCGCTTTAGACATTTTGAGCAAACACTCTTTCATCTCTCCCTTCTGCATTTCTCTGCCCTGTTATTAAAACTACCCCGTCAAACAGCTATAGGATTCCCAGAAGTCCATCCTCCCCACTCTGGCAAGTTTTGCACAACAAATCAATTATTTACGTGTAGATTTTGTAGTCCAGAAATTGATGACATGATTAATTTAGTGTGGGGCTGGGTTGTTCATTAGCTACACATGTGTCCAGAATATAAATATTGAATTGAGTGTAGATCTATGTTTTTTTTTTAACAGTTTGCAGTGTTTAACTGTTGCTTTCCCGATGCATCCATTATTTTCTTTATAAAGAGAGGTTGTCATACAAGCCTGCCAAGTGGCCGTGCATTTCAAACTGCATAGACTATGAAATATGCCGTCCATATCATGAGGGCTTACTTTTTTTGATTTGATGGTTAAAGATTGAAACAACTTCACCTACGAAATTGTCCTTTCTTTCCCAACATTAGAGCCTCCCGCTCACCACACAGTGGACTTCATGTGTACCAGGATTTATGACACTGTATGTGCTGCAGTGACTTCATTAGCAGAAATGGAGCTCCTTCCCTTCCTCTATAGCTCTCCGTCCTTCCCCTTCCTCTTTCCCCCGCCTTTCCCCTGTGTAATGCAATCTCCTTGTCACGTTGTTTCTCCATAGCTAGGTTGTATAGAGCGTTAAGAGAGCTATAGTGTTCCCTATCCCCGCTGGAACCAGTTTGGGTCCATCTTGTGCCTTAGCTGCTACTCGCTCCCATTGTTATGTGGGACAATTTGTGCATCCTAATGTCTCTATTAAATGGAGAACGCCGACAGTGACGAGGGCCCTCTAGCTTCCCTCTGGGTCCCTCAACAGCTTTTACTGCTGTTCATAGACCTTCAAGGGAATACTGATACCTGTAGCTCGCTATCCTTTGCAGCGAACGGCTGCTGTCGACTGTTCGGATGCAGACTTTTTGTGTCCCGGCCTGTCATGTCTGGTATCAATGCAACACGTTAACACATTGCCACCATTCTATGTGGCTTTCTATGCTTGAGGCATTAATAATCTTATTCTTTCTCTCTGTCTTTGTGTGTTTTTCTCTGCAGTTTGTAGTGGTGGTGTGACCGTGAACGTGACTCCTAAAGTGGAAGTGTTGAAAGGAGAGACTGCCAAACTGCCCTGCACATATACTGGCTTACCAACACCAAGCAACACCGTCGTGGAGTGGTACATTGTAAGTAATTTCCAGATAATGATGTTCTCTATCCATCGGCTGGAAAAAAAACATTTTTGGGCCGTCAAAGCTTGTCAGATCCAAGTGTTAGAAATGCTTCATAAATGGCTGCACTGTAAAACAAATTATTTGCATTTTCTCTTACTGATTGCTGTTTCTTTGTCTTATTTCTCCTTCTTTCATTACTCCTCATGTTTCATCCACCCTCTTCCTATACCTCCCTCTACCCGTCCGTAACATCCAGGAGGAGCATGGGACCAGGAAGCGCGTGGCTTTCTCTCAGGGTGGCGAGGGAAAAAGCGATGACGGCACCCCTCTGACTGGGCGGGTCGCTATCGAAGAAGACTTCTCCTTGACCATCTCCTCGGTTCAACCCTCTGACCAGCTGGACTTCTACTGCCAGGTCACCGCTGGCACCGCTGGGGTTGGAGAGGCCACCACTATGCTCAAAGTCTTCTGTGAGTCTGCCAGTGTCGTTTCACCTCAAAGAGACCTTTTCAAAAAAAGGATCCCCCTTTACTAACACATCAGCCTTTAATGAGTGGAATCCATGACTTGGTTTGTTACTGTCACTGCCACCAAAGGTTTATGGCTTTAATCAGATCTGCGTGTGTATTCATGCAGACTTTCATTTAGAACTGGCTTAATTGTACCTAATGCATGTAATTCATTTTGCAGATTGCTTTTCACACATACCGTACTCTAAGTCACTCCGTGAAAAACCTCTGTATAGAACCTCTATATATAGTCGGATATCGTAAAGTATGATTTGTCACAATTGTCCACATGTGTCAGAAAAGGAGCAGGCTTCAGCTAATATTTTCCTTCTGTGTGGAAGACTTAAGAACCCTTTTTCAAAGCCCGGGGTTACCTATTTCCTTTGATGAGTTCCCCAGAGGTCAATTAACTACAATCTAATCACTCTTGACACAATTGATGAATAGTTCAATCACACCTGTCATGTCTCATATCTCACCTTAATAACGGTCCAGATTTATCGCCAAGGGCTGACCCTTTCTGCAGGCCGCGGTGTCCTTTTCCCCTCCCTCAGCAAACCCCTGAGCAGACATCAATCATACTTAGCATTTAGTGGCATAACCAAAATAAATACAATTCATTTGCATTTTTGATTGGACTGATCAATCACCCTAAAGAGGGAGGATTTGTGTCGGGAGAATAGCAAAGCAACCCTTTCTTTAGTCAAGCTCCCACTTGGAAAAAAAAAGAACTTCCAAGTTAACCATTAACATTTATGCACTAAGAGACTCTGAGGTTTAAAGCACTCTCATAAAATAAGCTATTAATTGTGAATGGACCAGTCAGTGCTAGACAATACCTCAATGCGGTGCTATTTGACAAAGGGCCTTTTAGATGTACTTAATGCCCACAGTTTTAAGTAACCGTCTCACAAACCAGCAATTATTCTGTGTCAAACATTTGACCCCTTGACTCATTGTGGGATGAATTATATTGCGTCTTTCCTGCCTTAACTTAATAGGACTGAGTGGGTTAGCGCTGTGATAGCCTGGTTTCTCTGTCTCTCGGGAGGCCTACAATAAAGAGAGGAAACAGTATGTCTGCTAAGCAAAAACATGATAAAAATGACCCTGCCCATGTGTCTCTGTGTATTGTGCCCTCCAAACTGTTAACATTTAAATGACTTATTGTACGATAAAAACCTTTATTCGGCTCAATGTAAGAGGCTGCAAAGAGAGTTTTAGTCCTCATTGTACAGCTAAATTACTGTGCGTACATTTGGCTGCCTGCATTGCACAGCATATGGAGGGGGAGAGGTTATTGAAATACACCAGCAGTTTTCGGAGCAGTGTAACAAAAAGGACCAAACACAAAGACTCGAGTGTGAGTGAGACAAGAGAGAGGAATACCCATCCACTGTTTATTTTTATAAGCAGTCAACAGCTGCAGGCAGTGATAAGATGACCTTGCATGTGAACAAGTGAGCAGCTAGAGGGAATACTTACACCTGTGGTTGTATGTGGGTGAGTCAGTGAGAGGAGGAGTGCTGTTTTTGTTATTTGACTCTTATCGGCGCATGTGAACCATGTCGCACTGTAATAATGTGAGGCAGGATATTTACTGCTCCACTTAATTAACAAGGTCAGCAGGCATGTGGGTGAGACTGCATGCACGGAAGTGGAGTGAGTGTGTGTGTGTGTGTGTGTGTCTTTACATTAAATGTTTCCCTTCTAGTGAATTATAATGAGATGAAAATAACCCCCCCCTCTACTTTCTTCTGCCTCAGTTGCTCCTGAGAAGCCAGAACTCACAAAGCCGTCAAGTCAGGCCATTTCTGTGGGAGAGACTACCAGCTCTGAGGTGTGTGAGCAATTTCTATGACTGTATGATGCATCCTGTGTGTGAGTTTCAGATTTCATGTCAACACTGAAGACACACATTTTCAGTCGACTTTCTTTTGTCCCTCCTGCGTTTCTCCATGCGTATCAGATTGGTACCTGTGTGACGATGAACGGACATCCCCAGCCAAGAATTATCTGGTTCAAAGATGACCAGCCCCTACCCGAGGTCAAGGACAGGAAAGAGAGTATGTGTCATCGGGCTGTTTGTTCGAATATTCTGAACAAATCAAATACATTAATAGACAAAATAATCTAATAATCACGTCCACGTGCCAACCAGAAGGTAATCTGTGTGCTCCCTCCCCTCCTCTCTGTCAGAGACCTACATGATTTCGTCGGTGGTGAAGGAGGCCTCGGGTCTCTACACTGTCAGGAACACCCTGCACATGCAGCCCAAAAAGGCAGACAAGGACTCTGTGTTTCAGTGCACCGTGGAGTACAGCATGCCAGCAGACCAGATCAAACAGAAGATGTCTGACACCATCACCATCAACCTCAACTGTGAGTGGAGGGACAATAGTTTTAATTATGCCATTAGGTCTGCAGGTATTTAGACCGAAGTATTTGTCAAATTGATATTTGACCTTATGATGGCGCTATACTTAAAGCCAGTGATCCTCAGAGGAACATGAATGTCGATACAAAATTTCATGGCAATAGTTTTGTTTCACTAAAAGCCCAAAATGTCAACATGCTGGTGGCGATAGAAGAAAAGTCAGGGGATCATCGAGTTATTAGGATTTAACCTCTGGGGACCATAAATGTTTGTACAAAATGTCATGGCAATCCATCCCACCAAAGTTATCCAGATATTTTAGTGTGGACCAAAGTGGTGGACCAATTCAAGAAAATGAATCTATTTATTTATGCTTTATCTTTAAGCCTCTCCCTGACCTCCATCCTCATGTTACTATTTTACTTTAACAAAAAACGTGCGCTCTTTGAAATTAAACATTGTCAACAAACAGCTATTAGTGTTATCTGCATTGGATGCATTTAATTCCTCCTGCTAAACACTGTCATGGAATTTAATAATCAGCTATAGGGAAAGAGGAGGTACTGGGAAAGTAAAACATCCCCTCTGGAATGCCTTTCACATCTCTGATTGATGACTTACTGTAGTGTAAATGTATCCAAAGAAGGAATTTACACCTGTTTCATGTCTCTTCTTGTTCATGTAGATCCCTCTGAGAAAGCGACCTTTTCCCTTCTCAACACGGATCCAATCAAAGAGGGCGATACTGTTACCATGAAGTGTGAGACTGATGGAAACCCTCAGCCTGAGATTGACTTCACTAAAGATGTACGCGTGCTTTTCAGTTTGTTTGGAAGAGAAAGAGCTTTTTTGTTGTTGTTGTTTTCTGCTTTTGCTCTGTATATACCAACTTTTCATAAAAATGTGTAGTTACTCTCTCACTCGATCTCTATTTGTCTCTCTCTCTCTCTCTCTCTCTCTCTCTGACAATCCCCGTCCTTCCAACCTCAGGGAAAAGTCATCGCTGGTCAGAATGGTGTCCTGTTGCTGAAATCTATCAAGCGCACAGAAGGTGGTGTGTACAAGTGCACAGCCACAGATTTCGATAACCTGGATGCTGACCTGAGTGGAACCATCACCCTCACTGTCAACTGTGAGTGAGCCAAAGACACACACACACACAGACAGAGACACACCCAACTGCAGATTTAAGTAAACGCACATAAAGAACAATTTCCCTCCTGTTTGTGCAGTTTCGCCTTTGTAGTAAGCCTTTCTTTTCATCAGTTAGTCATATAATTAAAAGGGTTGCAATGGAAAGAGCTTTAATGGAATTCTTTCAGGGGGCCGATATCCAATTCAATTTTTCACAGTTCATCTGTTACTTTAATGTTATCCCAACTACACTCTGTAATTTGATCTTATCGCACTTATTAAGCGGAGATAGCCCAGAAATAGCATGGAATAGGCTTAACTTTGGCCACGAAATAATATGAGCTTAACATCAGAGTAATTGCTCTAGCTTTGTACTTTAAAAAAAAAAATTATATTCTGCTGCGTACGGTCGTTTTATATTATCGCATGCCTCTTTAAGTGATGAGAAGCTTTTTGATTTCAAGTGGCACTTCTTTAACTCCTTAAAATGTCTAGTAGGCCTCAGGTTTCATGTGTTTTCCTCCCTCTCTTTCCATTTCCTCTCTGCCAGACATCGACCCAATGAGTGTGATCCCTGCCGAACCTCAAGTCGTCATGCTCGGAGACAAGGTGGAGTGGCAGTGTAAGACCAAGGCCTCTGCTGGCCACACTGTTCAGTGGAAAAAGGTGCGCTCCATTTCTTTTCCCTTCTCCTTTTAGTCTCACTCATGATGTATTTCTAGGAATTACAGAGCTTTGCTCTTTTCCTCATGTGTCAACAGAATTATTTCTGAGCATTCCTAGATAAGAGTTTAAAAACACAAATCTGTTAACAGCACTGACTGAATGTTAAACAAGAACTCATGTCTTCCTGGGAATCCATATTTGGACATTCTGGTTCATTTTCGATGCAATGTTCTCAACAACGCTACCTTTCATCATTGGATTGGACATAGTTCGTAATGTGACACATACAGAACTTACTTGGTGTGCAGCTGGCACCGAACACAAGAGCAGCGCTCCCTTTAAAGGACAGTTGTGGCTCTGCTACACAAGCTGCATTGTGTTGTGTCCAATTGCAGCAACTGGAGTGCAGACACTGGTGTTTGTTCCATCTGGTGTCAATAAATAGTATACACTATTAACTATTGTATCATATGCTCATGATATATTATATAATTCATCACAGATCCTCAACTGAACAGGGAAGCTTAGTTTATGTTATGTATGATTTCAGTGTTACAGTAGCAGCCAGATACTTTCATGACATGCCACTGAAAATGTAGACATGCTAGTTATAGACAATTAATACAGTTTGGAGTTTGTGTAGCAGGTTAAAGGTAACAGTTAACAAAATGTTTGCTCTAAATGCATTTTCGACATTTAAAATACCAAAGAAAAGACAATTTGTTACACTGGAAAACCACTAATCAGCGTGACAGCGGTGATATTTTTGGTATTCTGGTATTCATCTCCTCTTCTCCACTTGTTATGGGCACACTGTTCCTCCCATTCTGAGCCTGTTTGTTGGAGCCTGTGTATCTATTGTTGTGTCTCCTGGGTGTGATAGAAACTCCCAGACTGCTGGTTTTCTGAGTAGAGAACGTGTTTGTTCACCGTAAGAAGGGAGTCCTACGAGAAGAAGTCGAGAGGAATTGCAAGAGGCAGGTTCATCGTGGAGGACGGACTTTGATCTGTTATCACTGCGCTTTGGAACAGTGTGTGTGAATGTTCTTCTTCTGCTTTCCCAGCATAGCTGCGCGCCTTCACACTAGATATTCACAATGCTGTTTTACTCCCGTATTCACGCGAAGCGAATGAAAAGAAAGACTTGCGAGCTGATGGGGTGACTGTAGTTGGTTTTAGTTCTGTATCTGTGTGTGTGTGTGTGTTTCCCCAGGGCTCTGAGGTGCTCTCACAGGACGGCATGCTGTCAATACAAGATGTTTCCTATGATAAAGCTGGAGAGTACATGTGTGTTGGAGCCGTGCCATCTGTGCCAGGACTGACAGCCCAGGCTAGTGTCAACCTCACTGTCAAAGGTAACACCCCTGCATAAACATACACATGCACAGGAAAACCAACAAAACTGTGTTTGGACGCGACTTAAGTAAAGATGTCAATCACATCAGCATCTGTATTATCATATTTTAATACACACAGAAATACTGTAGGCCTACTGCTTAGGAGCTGCAAATGAAATAGCACTTTATACTCAATTGTCAACAAAGGGTAATCATTTCTTTCCAAACTACCCACCCTTTGCCACAACCACACACACTCACACTCACAATCACACACACACACACACACAATAATAACAATGGTTGGTGTTAGGGTGTGCTTGGTATTGTTTCAGTCAGAGGAAGGAAGTTGTATAGTTCATGGATGCGACTGAGAACAGGTGTGGCTTCCTACTCTGTTGATAATGTAGTTTTAGTATGGGTTGAAACCATTAGTGCACTGTTAAAAAACGCCAAATAGGAGTTTAGTGGAATCAACTTATTTTTGTCCTTAATTTAAGACAAGCATAAATATTTCATTCAGTTGAACGAGGGTTAAACTCTCCAGAGGTCCTTTTTGGAGTTTGAAGTCCAAAAATGATCATAAGTAATTAAAACAATGTAAACCACAATAAAGTTTAGTATTGAATTCAGTCCCGGCATACACGCATACATGTGTGTATGTGTGTATGAGCGTTTGCTGTGTTGTTTACACCAAAAGTTCCCGAGTTCACTGGCTCTCACACCCTTTCCAGGAAAGCCAATGATCGAGACTCCTGCTGTTGGAACGGTGGGGAAGGAAGGAGACATGGTGACTCTGAAGTGCTCGGCCTACGGCTCCCCTGCCCCTCAGTTCACTTGGAAGCCCTCAGTGAAAGAGGTACGAATGTAAAAACACAGTCAAGACAAACGGAGAGGAAAATACAACATTGTTTTTCCTGTGTGCAATTAACACGAATCACTCAGTAAGCAGATGTAATTGCTGCTTTCCTGGAAGGGATTGCAAGAGTAAAACTATAAATACAGAGGTAAAAATGTATTTCAAATAAACAGCTATTGCTATCGGCGTTTTTTTGGGGGGGGCGGGGTCAATATGTGAAATGTGAGGCATGAGTTTTCATAACATCTGAAGATCTTGGTAGGCTGGTTGTTCAACTTCAAAAGCAATATAAAAAGGAGGGACAGAACCATCTTGCGGGACTATGGGAAAGTAATATTTCATTCTCATATTTCATATTGATGTGATATAGTTGAAAAGAAAATCCTATGTGCAGCAACTTTAAAGAAGCTTACAGGGGGAATACAGCTTCATGATTGAAATATTACTTTAAATGATGTGAAATCAAACTTTCATGATCCTTCTGAAAGATTTGATCATTTTAGAAGCAAATAGGGATTTATGTAAGATCAAAGGGAGGAGATAATGAAGCTTTCACAAGTGACTGTTTTTAAGATCAGATCTTGATGTTTAAGTGAGAATCAGTGGAGGAAACGGCTAATAAAGTATCACTACAGTGTGCAAAATAATAGGAACCAGGCTTATTAGAAAGAATTAGTGCAAAATATTTGCTAGACACGACGAGGGAATATGTAAAAATGAACGTTGTCCTTCTTCCATCTCTCTCCCCTTCATCCGTTGCCAGTCAGTATCAGTGGAAGGTAACAAGGTGGTGAGCACCGTGACCCTGCAAGCCACAGCCGAGGTCATGAAGGACGGGGTGACCTGCGAGGTCTCTAACGAGCACGGAACAGATAGCAAGACCTTCCTGGTATCTGTCAAAAGAGGTCAGTGTCAAGAGATGACGGCGCCGATGATGCTAACTTACCTCCCTCCCTCCTTCCCCTTCATACCTTCTTCACTTAAGGCTTTTACTGATCAGCTGTGATAAAGAGATTAACAAGTGATAAACATTTTATTTGACAACAGGTTTTTGCGCAATCATTTTTAGTCAAATTTGATTTAGCAGATTTTGAGCTCTTTTATAAGTTCAAACTCAGTGAGCCGAGTTACATTTACTTCGTAGTAGTGCGTCGGTGTTTCTAGTGTTTACTAAATGGAGATTAATGCATCACGGAATAAAACGAGTGGCACCACACAGTTATTATGTAGAGGTTAATTGTCTGAGCTAAATGACAAAATGCTGTTTAATTATGAAGATAGGGATTTGAAATTGTATTCATCCAAAATGTATGCCAATAATAGACTAAATAACAAAATGTAGGTTAGCAAAATCAGATATTTCGGCCCTCTATAAAACTACATGAATACTGCTAACTTTGAATCCCACATTTATCCATGTAAGTAGATATTCTCTTTTCACAAATTTATGATACCTGGCAATTCAATTCAATATGTTGTTTGCCTCCTAAAACTGTAATTAGGTTACGCTTCGGTTTGTGACGCTACAGAGACTTCCTGTTAGGCTGCTCCATAGATGATTGCTTTTCACTGTATGGTGCTGTAGATGTTTCTTAGCAACCAATTGCGAAGAACTCAGGAGGGACTTCATACGCAATTTTAGTAATGGTTTTACAAATAGCTGGTGCAAGCGAATCCAGGTTTCTTTTGCTCTTTTACCCGCACCACATCCTGCAATCTAAACCCTTTCTTCTTTTCCTCCTCTTGTCTCGCAGCAATTGACAACTCGGCCGACAGAGGTAGAGCCTTCTCCCTTCTCCTCCTCCTCTCCTCCCTCCTTCTGTCAGGACTCTGTGTTGTACAGACCCTGTAATTTAGAAACCCTCCCCCACCTTCACCCCTCTCCTCTTGCCCCGGCCCCTCCATCACACACACACACACACACACACACACACACACACACACAACTCCCTCCACTGTACTGTAATCTTGTATATTTCCCCTCTTGCTACCGAACACTGTGGATATTGTATATTGTTATTCTTCTTCTCTTGTCACCTTTGTATGATGTCTGTCCTATATTTTGTGGATGCTACTACAACTTTGTGTGGCCCCTTGGGGACAATAAAGGAATCTATTCTATTCCTTCCTTTCCTCTCTTTGTTTCTTCACTGTGTCTCCTTTTTGGTCACCTCTTCTTTCCGACTGCCCTCTTATTTCTCGCTTTTCCTTTTGGCCGTTTCAACTCGCCGCGGTGCTGTGTGTGGGATTTAGTAACCTTTAGCTTTTGTGTCCGTATGCTCTCAGTGGTGTGTGTGTTCTGTGGTTGTTGCTTTGCTATGCTATGGGACTGAGAAACTCTCTTTCTCTCAAAGTGCTGCTCTCTGGAAACCCTGTGCTTACGTCAGGTCTGTATCGCTAACCCTATTTACTTGTGTTTGGCGTTCGTCTAGACCTGTAAGTCACTGTGTATTTATGTATGTGTGCACACAGCATTAATGTATTTGTGTTTACAAGAGCTAATGCGTTTGTGTATCCATACTTGTATTGCCGTAGCTGAGAGGACAGATATTAGATAAGGGAGGAAGATTTGCAGAGGCAAAGAACATTCCTCCACTTTGTTCTTTATTTTGTGTATCAGTAAGCCACAGCATATAACGGCATGTTTATTCAAGTTTGTTTGCAGTTAATTTAATTCATGTTGTGGCCAGTTTAGCCGCACAGAAAAGCAGCCGTACAGTAACCCTCAGTTAAATACACCTTGTGGTGGATTTTGAATGGTAACTGTTTACCAGAACTGTGTCTGTGGTTCAACTCTAGTGGAACAGTTTAACATTTCCTGGAGTCTTTTCATTGCTGTGAAATTGCCAGGCAACCAGCGGAGACTCTAGGAAGTCACTGCTCCCCATCAAATAAATCCATCACATAAGTCCATCACATAAGCCCCCTGCAAATCCATTGATCTTCTCATTAAACTCTCGGCAAGAAAGCAAACAAGCGTATTTCCCAAAATGTTGAACTATTCCTTTAAGTGACACTAGGCAGCCAATCCAAAAACAAGTATTCTTAATTAAAAGCCGTTGTTCAACACAGGCCTTCAAAACACTTGCTAAATATATTATAATGTTACATTTTAAGTAGAACAACATAACATCTGATAAATGTAGTGTCATGTCCTCACAAGTATAGTAATACAAGTGTAGGTGAATGGGTGAGTATGCTCAGTGTTGTTTTCTGCCTCTGGTCAGCTGTCTCGTCGTTATCTGTGAGTATACAGGCCCCATTTTTTGGGTCCCATCACTTTTCAGTCGTCTCATTCAAAAGTTAGACTAACCCCACATCCCACTCCCCGTTCCTCCTCCTCTCCACCCGTCCATCCATCCATTGTCTTCATCTGGACACTCATCCTCTCCCTCTCTCCTTCCTCCCCTTTCCATCCCGTCTCCCTCCCGTGGTACCCCAAATTAAATGACTCTCCTCCCCTTGCCTCCCTCTCTTCTACCCCACGAATCAAACATCACCTACACTCACGATTACCCTCTCCCTAACACTGCCCCCTCCAAAATCAAAAACTCCCCCATCCTTCTCCTACCTCCTCCACTGTGATCAACCCCCCCACGCCTTCCTCCCACCTCTCTCCCCCCCCCTCCATCCCTCCCTCCATGTGTCCCTCCATCCCTCCCTCCATGTGTCCCTCCATTGCGGTGCTGTAGCTGACAAGCAGCAGGGAGGCTCCAGCGGGGTGGTGATTGCCGTGGTGGTGTGTGTTCTGCTGCTCCTGCTGCTGGTGGCTCTCATCTACTTCCTGAACAAGAAGAGCAAGCTGCCCTGCAGCAAGAAGGACAAGAAGGAAGTGTGAGTACACAAGAGGGGAGTGGGGGAGGGAGGGAAGCAATAGGGGGGACGTTAATGAGCATTGACGCTGGTAGTTATTACCTCATGTGACTCAATACTCACTGAAGGCAAACTACACTATGAAGCTTGTTGTTCTTTGTAACAAACTCTTCGAAAGTAAATTCAATAAGGTCTCTGCAATTAAAACAGTGATGATAAAAGAAGTAAAGCATGTTCCACTTTATGCACCTTTTTTTTACAAAATAGATTAATTCAATAAATAGAGAAATTGCTATAATGTAATGAATAAATGGATGAATACATCAAAATGATAAAAGTAAGAAGTGTGCCCTTTCTGAGAAATTAGGAGTGTCTTGGATGAGAAAATGCCGGTTTCTCTACCAGCATCACAGTAAAATGATGTACAACAGAGCTGCTAATAGACCTGATTGCTCCACTGCTTCGCATTATGCTGAGCAACATGCTGGGTTTCCCCACATTTTCACATCAGTGTGCAGATTACAGTCTGAAAATCTGGATGTCTCTACTGGGAAATAATCCTCAAAAAGATATTGTTTTATTTTAGTTAGGATATCTTGATTGGCTGGAAGAGGGTTTTATCGTATTTTTGATTTGTAATCGTTACAGTATACACCAATCACTGCAGAGAAATTTGAAAAACTGTAAACCAAATGGTCTCTACAGCAGCAATCAACATGCTTTGGTCATGTCTACATCCATTAGTTGTTCAAGGCAAATAATTCCCATTTCCCACCTTTTTTTTCATTGTTCTCACCCGCTCTCTCCGCAGGGCCAGTGGACAGGTGAACAATGACATTGTGGTGGAGATGAAGACAGACAAGGCTAACGAAGAAGCCGGTCTCCTCAACAAGAGACCCTCCACAGAACAGGTCAGGCCAACGGATTACAGGCATCAAGGGGTTTAAGGGGGGTGGACCTGGATTTTGGTGAACAGTGAGCTTAATTACTTCTGCATTCATGAATGCATGAACTCCTGATGCTGTAAACTAACGGTATGCGGGGACAAGCGAAGGACACTTCTGCCAGTAAGGACAGTGCATTGGATGAAGACTTAGACTTATCACAGAAGACAAGAAGAAGTGTTAAAACCTGTAATCATGTTCCGTTGGGAATTTGTTCGCTGGTAAATGTTTTAAAGTGCATTCTAATTATCTGGAGAAGCAAGCAATAGCAACGTAAAAGCCGTAGAATAGACAGAAATCCTATTTGGATATATATCGCAATGGTCATGTCGACATTAACGTGCCGACAAGATCCGTCATAGCAAATGCGATCCGTTTGGCATAAAGACAAGCTTTACAGTCAGCAGAAATACCTTCAGACACATCAGTCCTGGCGATTGAGAGTCTAAAGTCAGTTTTAGTTCAAAGCAAGCAGGTTTGAGAAAGCTGTCCCTGCATCCCAATTGATGGAGTGTGACAGCTGTACAGAATCCTCTGAAAATGTCATCATAAATGTAAAACATTTCATCACGAAGTTTATGGTAGTGGCACATTTGACGGGGATGTAAAAGCCAGTTTAAGCAAGTCTTGTTTTATGAGATTTTTGAACCTACTGACAGCCAAACTGCGTGACATTTCACAACTGCACAGAGATTGCAGACACACTTTCTTTGCTTTTGAAATGGATATTACGAGAAGATGCAAAAGTGTCTCTCTCCATATGCTATCAAGAGATTTTCCATTCCCGAGATGTCATTAAAAAATTATAACCCCGGTAAGCTGTCTTCGAAAAGGCTGCAGCCCCAGCCTCGCGCATATTTATTTCGGAGAATGTCTTGCTATACCAAGTACACAACTAGCTTGTAATGCCAGCTGCAGAACACTGTTCGGAAATACTATTCTGTTATCAAATGTTCTATAATTTCTACATCTCCCCTTGTTCCACGTCAGCATTATAAAGGCATACAATTCCCCCCAATATATAAGTTGTATATGTAAGATGTGAAATAAAATGTCAAAGATTATATCATAGAAATGATGTCAAGATGCATTGGGTCAGTTACCAATTTAGATTTCACATATCAACCAGGAATGTGAATACCCATTGTACTACATGTGTTAAAGAAGGAAAATACATTGTACACGAACAGCAATTAAGATACCCTGACCAATTAAGATATTCATTGTGTGAATAAATATGTAGAGGTTGTATAATGCTACAGCAATGTTAAGTTAAAGAATATTCTTTATTCAATGCAAATGGGCCATGGTCATATTTTCATTGTTCTTTGTGTGTTTTTCTCTCACAGTGATGAAACAAGACCATGGATGTCACCGACAGAGGGATGAAGGGAAGGAGGAGAACAGTTATGAAGACAACAAGGCTACTTTTTAGTCACTACACAAGATTGTGGGGAACAACAAGAGGTGGAATATGGACAATGGTTTGTTTTGGGGACCTCGGGAGGCACATGCATTGGTTATGCTTGTTTTATAACCTGGAGTAGACCTTTTTGGATGGAGTTTCTTCCTTTTTTTGTCTTTGTAGAGACTCCATCCATTTCTGCTACCACAGGTTTAAAACCATACGTGTGCAAAATCACAATGTGACATCACTGGATGACATTATTATCACGGCTTCTTTCGATTCTTCCTCACCAATCACATCTTCGGTTTACTCCTCTGCAGAATAGAGTTGAACATGGCTGACACAATCCAAACACAGTGGCACGATCTTTCTTTTCTTCCCCAAATACATGCTAATAAGCCACTGTGATTTTCTGGAGTGTGCATCTGCCTGCGAGTGTAACCCTCAACGTCTATTCTGCCCTGGAGTCTGCACTTAAATTTCTCTGCTCTCTGCTGGGTATATTGGGAAGAATTATCACACGGTACCATTTCTGCTTTTATTTCTGCTTTTATTCTCACAACAATAAATCCCTCTGCCCACTGTTTGGCACATGCAGCTGTAACATTTCCGCTCAAAGAAGCTCTGTGTTTGTGCTCTAGCGCTGTTTGTTTAATTGCCTTTTTTGCCACCTGTGAATGTTTGTATGTGTTTTTTACCCAATACCACTAATTAGCTTTCCATAGAAGCAGCTCAAGCATTTAATGATGCCGATCGTCTCTCTTAAATAGCTTGCCTTTTTAAATTCAGCTGCAACGCCACCGAATAAGCAAGCTATGAGGTTGTACAAATTTGTTCTTGCCATTTCCAGCATTCTTGTATATTATGTTAGTACGTCAATCGTTCACTTTGCTCTCCTGTTTTCTCTGTAAATTCAAATACTACTATTACCCTGTCTATTAAGCAGGAGGTGTAGGCTACTGTGCATGATGTGGAGTTCAAAGTGTCTGTGGTTACTAAGCTGCTGGCCCGGGACGGTAATTGCTACCATTTCTGCTCCAAAAACCCAATTATCATCAGCTTTCATTTTCACTGTAAAATTGGAGGAATTTGGCGAAATGGTCGACAATCTCATACTGTGGCCTGCTGTGTTGTCAACAAAATGGGACATTTTCACGGGCTGCAGTGGTCACAGATTCACCTGCTAATAGAAATCACTGGCACAGGTTCATTGTAGTTTGTTACAAGCAGGGAAGGTGTGGGAGGGATCGGGGGTTGTTGCTGGAGTATGTGATGTACCTTTTATTTTTACCAATTGGAAGAGTTTTTGAGTGTCACAGCAGGAGTGTTTCTATGTTTAGGTATGCAATACTGGCATTTCTGTTCCTCCCTTACACTGTCGGCAGGCCAGAGAGGTTTGGTAGCTGGTTGACGTGCCATTTTACTTTGTTGTACACTGGAACCAATGGCCTTGATTTTTAAAAGAAAGTCACCTCAAACAACTATCTTTTATTTTGTAATGTCTGTCTACTGATCTCGCCATATTGACTGTTAGCAAACCTGTGATGGCAGGCGAAGATAGATAAGTGAACGTGGAGCATCCTTTTTTGATTTGTAATGTTTTATATAAAAATAATGTGGTATAAAAGTTGTTTTTTTTAGAAAGGGGGATTCTTTATTTTGGAACTACTGAGTTTTAGTTTTTCCCATGCTTTTCCACTCGCTCTGAGAGAAGAGAGAAATGTTGGTTTTTTATTTAGGAGGATTCTTTTTTTAGGAGATATTCTCAGTGCTTTACTTCTCTCTCTCTGTACTGTATACTGTATATTTTGTGGTACGCTGTTGTGACCTCTGTGGTGTGTTGATGTATCTTTTTTTATTTGGTTCCAGCTGTGTAGAATTTATAAAGAAACAAAACTCAAGAAAAAACGATCACAATTCTATATTCTCCGTGTTTTTATTCCCATCTCTGCAACAGGCAGTTTGTGAATACTGTGTTTTGATTTAATTATTTTTTTTATTGTGAACACAAATGGGACTAAATTCACTGTGTATGCTTAGATGCACAACGTAGAATGGAAGCTAGAAACAGTGCCTGGCCATTTGATAACATTTGGTTACAGTTACACACCGTTGAACATCGTCTGTCAAATCTTGACACACCAGACCAAAAGCAATCAAAAAATCAAATAGCTTTTGATGTAATTCATCCGTATTTTATTTTTTTTACACTTCCCAGAAGATGACATCTAAATTGATTCCTAGCTTGCACCAAAGTTAAATCTCTTTGATGTAACCGGCATTATGTAAATGTACGCCCACATTGATTGATCCCATGATTTGTTGTGACAGAACAGAAAAATGAAGGAAGCTCATGTTTTTGCATCGACTTCATGACGTAGCGTTCTCTCCACTTGCTCTCATGTTAAGAAATTACTTGAACTGAAGCCATCAATCATCTGCAAATTGCAGTGCAGCCTTGTACATTGATACGTAACAGTTAGTAGGATGACTCTTACTCAATAGCAGCTATAATCATAATTGACTATTTGAAAATGCATATATCAAAACCAAATATTCATCAAGACGAGAGGATGAAAGGATTCCTCTGAAAATCTAAACAAAGGCTCGTTCATTCTCCACAGCAAGAAGCTCCCCTCCCTCCAACAGAAAGCTTGCATAACAGTGCGTTAACCTTGTACCAATTTGTAACAATTTTGCCCAACACCATGCATACACAAGCTCTCTGGTTACGGGCCAACCAGCGCTATCGTCCTGACACACCCCCTGCTCTGCTGGCTCTTCCATTAGAAAATTAAATGTCTCCCATCAATGTGACCTGGAGAAATCGGTCGAAAGCTCTGAATACAAAGCAGCAAAGACAGAAGCTGTAAGAGCGCGTTGGCAGAAAAGGGGAGTTTATGGAAATTGTAAATAACGGTATCAATGTCAGCCCCTGCTAATGTGATCGACGTGAGGATACACATGTTAGCATCTCCAGGGGTTTCAGACTGTAAAACCTGCAGTGAAACCTTCAAATATTTGCTGTTTCAGATGCTTTTCCACAAAGGAAAAACAAAAAAAACATACACTAAATTCTTATGTAAGAATAGTAGAATGTCTCTAGCATCAATATGAAAAAAAGGTAAAGAATAATAACTGATTCAGTACTGTTAACACACACAAACACAATTCTAATCTAATTTACCTTAATTTCCCAAGATTTTCTGTGGACAGTTGCCATAAAGACACCTGACGACGTGAAGACATGCCACAAACTAGAGAACAACGAGGTAAGATGTGTTTACTTTTATGATTAAACCATTAAAATGTATGGTGACCTGTTGTGCGAGTTACTTGAAAAATGCACTATAATCCACTAAAAATGTAATTGCACTACTTTACTAATTACTCAACAACAACATGAATTAGTTACATCACTCATTAGACTGCTCACTTTTAGTGTTGAAACAGAAAAGGGGACATTGTGGTTTTACAAGCAGCCATTTTGAAGGTATTGACTGACCATCACCTGTTAGCTTAGCACTTAGCACTGCATACTACAGAAGCCCCGTCCTCACAGGGATTACAGGGTTCCTACACCGTACATCCTATGCGTACAACGTTGAACAAAACCAGGTGGTTCCTGAATGTAGGCCAATGGATAATGTTAGCAAAAGAAAATATCACAAAAAAAACAACTTTTGAGTAACCGGATGTTGCGTTTCTTTACTGTAACATTAGCCACTGTAAGCTGCCAGTCATACCAAGCCACGAAAGGCTGTAGCAGAGTGAACTGAATTGACAAAGTGTGGTGTCTTATTGATCAATGTTTCACTTTTTATTTAAAGTGGAAATATTGTGTTATTTCGTCTTTTACAACTTTTTAAAACTTGCTCTTTGGGATGTTGGAAATAGTGATTAGTGACTGTAAGAAATGTAATCATGAGCACAGAATAGTAGGCTTTAAGTGTGTGATATGGATTGAGAGTTTGTTGAGTGTGTGTGTATGTGAGAGAGAGAGAGATTCTGAGAGGATCAGTGCTTTTCAGTCTTACTAACAATGAGAGGGATTACTGTCATCCCTCCCAGTGTCCTTCCTTCCTCCTCCCTCCCTCTTACCCACTGTGAGTTTCCCTGCTGGGTTTAGTTACAGTAGCTTTAAACTGATTTAGCCATTTAGTGTCAGCCTATTGAGGGATGACAACCGCTGTCTGTCCCCTCGGCCTGCTCGACCCGGATCTGATGGCTACTCAGTGGCACTTGGCTCAGATTCAGCCCAGTATACACACACACACACACACAGAAATAGACACACTACTCTGTATGCAGCGCTGTTGAGCTGGATCAACAAGGCTCTGGTGGCAGCTTCGCTGACAATATGTGCTCCATCATACACAATCAGTGTTCATGCAGTTTGCACACATGACCCCAAAAGCAATGAGGCAAGAAGACGTTCACCATGGATGTAGAGATTAGTAGAGAGGACTGGTTGTGTCAAGGGAGGAAAGGAAGGAAGAAGATAATCGATAAAGAGACTTAAAAAGGCAGAGGAGGGAAAAATCTAGGCGGCGTTCAGGGGTAGGTGAGCAAAATGGAGGAGGAGATGGTGTAGTATAGTAGGAGTTACCGTCAGGATGAGAGGAAATGAAAGTAGTGATTGGTGACGATGGCCGAAACAGAAGATGCCTTGTTAAGAGGTCATAAATCTGCATGGGCTCTGCGATAAAACAGGAGGGTGGAAAGAAGAGGAAGGGAGGTAAAGAGTGGAGGTGTACAGCAGAGAGGTGGGCCGAGATTAATAATGAAAGAGCGCTTGTGTGATGAATGTGTTTATCTCCCCCCCAGTCCTATGGTTTAATATCCTGTGTGGCTCGAATGGGTTTACTATTTGGGTGTGATTATGAGAGACAGAACAGAGAGATGTGTACTCAGTAAGTAAGTAAGTTTGTGTGTGTGTGTGTGTGTGTGTGTGTGTGTTACACCTTCCTGTGCGAGACTGCTTTTATTTGCTGAATTTCTGATATCTGTCTCCCAGCACGAAGGATTTCTTGCATTGATTGTATCTGTGAGTGTGCTATTAAAACCGAGTGGCGGCCGATCCCCGCCGCCCGAGCTTCAGCGAGTATGTGAGCACGTGTCACTCAGGAGCGACAGGCCACTTGTGAGATGTTTGGTTTTTAAGGCACAGTGTGCTTTGATTTGAATTGGTTAGGCTACTTTATGTTCGAGGGAATGAGAGGCAAATACAGAGCGAGATAAGAGTGTAAAAACTATGAATACCTAGCATTGATGTGTAAAAGCAGGAATGTTATGGGAGACTGAGAGCTTTGAATAAGTGCTTCACTCCCTTTCAGTTAATCTAAGTTAATGGCATCATGTGGTGTCTGGGTTAATTCGCAAGGGTCAAAGGTCACTTAGATTGTCCATAACAGGCTGAGGTCAACTCCAAGATTTAGTTAAACCATTAAGGTCAGGACCATTTCCGTTCAAACCGTTCAAACATGTCAGTCCAAAATGCTGGCTGGGGATGTGCTTTCATTTTGTGGATCCATGACATTATTTTGAAATTTCTTAATTTAATGAATTTTTCATGAATTTATTAGATTTGTATTTGTTTAAGCATTAGGGATAACCAAGCTTTGGTATAGGTTGTCAAAATCCCGAGTCCATCAACTGCTGCCATCAATGTTTACACAGGAGGAAATCCGTCATAGAAGAGGAAATACAAACTGATTATGTTATTTTTTAGTAGAACAGAAAGTCACAGAAGCTTCTGGTAAATAACACAAGTTGTAGAGATTGTAATATTTGTTTTAGAGATATTAAATCATGAACTTCCTTATTTTTTCTCTACATATTTTGCAATCTTTATAATACCACTCTTAAGCATTAATCTAATCATCAAGAGCATTGATTGGATGTTTTCAAGTTCTAAAGTATGTTATGCATTTTGTAGTAATCTCACGAGTCATGGAGAAATGCCAATTTGTCACATAGTAGTTTTCCTTTCTGGTGAAATCGGGATGAACTCTTATAACCACCGACTACTCAAGTTACCACCACATCTATTTTCAATAGTTTCAAGACCTGCTACTATGAAAAATTACAGGAATACAAACTGTATAATTCTGTATTTTTGGTCCCCGTTGTAATAATTATCCAGATGTACAACAAATGGATTCTCCCTACCTTTAAAACAGTCAGGAAGTAACAGTAATACTAAAAGTGTAATACATCCTGTTAGGCTTTTTGCCCTTTTTCATCACAACTGTTTATTGATTTAAAACAAACAATTTATTTTACTTTGGTGAATCTGAACTAATCCTTTGAAACAAACTAACCGATCGAGTCAGCAGCAGTCCAGCAACTTCTCTGTTCTGCAAGGTGTTTTTGTTAAAAGGAGTCTTTAAAGAAAGCGTGGATAACGGCTTCAGTTCCCCATAGGAAAGGGCTGTCTGACTCTGACGGCAAGGGTAAAGCAGTGAGATATTCTAAATATAGCGTTGCTCACTGATATTGATCTTTTTTTTCTAAGTGGGCCTTTCTTTTTCAAGCTTGGGGCGCGCCGATCGCCATCTACTCTATGTAATACACTGACTATGGATAAGTAACTCATACAACCCCAACTCAAGAAATACGAACTATAGACTAATGGAACGAGCCTGTGAAAGAACAAAACAGCATGAGAACTAGACCATCGATCAGATTACCTTTACTGTAAAAGCTTGTGATGAACTAGGATTTCTTGATCTGCATAATAGATATGACAGAATACTGTATGTTGTAGAGGCATCTGTGCTTGCACATAGTCACACACCATTAAAACAATAGATATACTGCAATAGGCAAAGAAAAATCCCCTGAGGCCAAATAGAGAGAGAGAGAGCGAGAGAGAGAGAGGATCAGAGAAGAAAGTCATGTTAAAAGAAGAAGAAGAGAGAGACGGCCTGTAGGAGCTCAAGAGCAGCTGTTGAGAGCTGCTCCTTGGAGAACTTCTGTACATGCTACAGGCTCCTCCCATCGGCTAACATTACAGCACAGCAGCTGTCTGGAGAATAAAACACTCACACACACACTTGTGTTTTTCGGGATGATATACACCCAGAAACGCGGCATCCCCACAACGACACACAGAAACTAAAGTTACGCACACACATAACTCTCATCTTGAATGTGTACTTGTGTGTGTGTGTGTGTGTGTGTGTGTGTGTGTGTGTGTGTGTTAAACCAAGGCTGCTGAAATACCTTGAAGCATGTTGAGTTGCGTAGCATAATGAAAGAGTAACACATTCTTTGCACTTGACCTTGTTGCCCAACTGAGAATATACCTTGAAACACACACACACACACACACCTGCCTGAGGGCAAACACACACAGAGCCAAGAAAAACAGTGGTCGCATTTACCTCATCCAGCCAGCTCACATCGCTCCTTCACTCTCCTCTATCTCTTCTTATGATTTCCATCACACATGCATATGCGCGCACACATGCTGTGAAAAGTGTTTGTTTCCCTCGTGTGTTGTAACAGTAATAGCGGTGACACTGAGAGCAACTTAAGGCATCCCAAGAGAACACCTGGTAATTACTATCACATGCTTCACTGACTTACTAATGGAGATTTGCTATTATATCCCAATTATATCCCACCCTGTCCTCCTTTTTTTCTTTCTCATCTGCTGATGGAATAAACAGGATCTTGTGTGTATCGCTTGTTGTGTTGAACAAGGGGCGAGAGTGTGTGGAACAACCTGGGTAGGGCTTCTTTTTTCCCTTCATTTATACTCTTTTTTTTCCCATTTTCAATCTCCCCCTTGGACCTCAGTTTCTATTTTATTCCATTCATTCGCTCTTGTGACCTTCCCCACTTCCTTTACCTTAATGGAAAAAAAAAACTACCAGCTATCTAGTGATGAGAGAGCCCTGCTTATTACAGAGCCAGAGGGGTCTTATCAAGCTGCTCTGTGCAGTAATAGAAAACACTACACGGTGTTTAGTCGCTGACAGCTGCTGTGCCGGTGTGTCTACCTGTGTCAAGCTTTTCCTTCTCCTGCATCGCCTGTTTGCACGAGTGTGAGTGAGAAGGCCCTGGCATTTCTCTCAGTTGCGTCCTTATCTGCTTATCAGACCTGTCCACTTTATTTGATGCTGGATCAGGGGAAATAGCTCTGCATAACCTCACACACACATGGCAGGAAAAAAAAAGGTATGTGTGTGAAAGAGTGAGAGAGAGAGGAAGTGTTTTTGTGTGAGATGTTTTGCAGTTGATCAACTACTTTAAGTGTGTGTCTGTGTGTGTTTGTGTGTGTGTCAGTGTAAATAATTTACTTCCAAAACTGCCATACTCCCTCTTCCTTACACCGCCTAGCCGTGTCTGTCTCTTACCCCTCTGCTATGTCCGTACACACACCATATATCTACCATATAGATATATATATGTGTGTATACAAATACGTATATACATGTCCTATACCCATTCTCCACAAACTTTGACCTCTGTACAAATGTACAAAGCTCCCTTAACTGTGATACTTTTACAGAATCGCAAGACAGGTTTCGGGTCCTCTGGTCCTGACCTGTACTGTATGAAAGGCTGGCTGAGGGCGTGCTTCTTTTCTGAGCCACATGCTGAAGGGAAGGGGCAGCACGGGTGGGGCAAGAGGAGCAAACATTCCTTACTAATTGTGTGTGTGTTCCTCCTCCCTACCGTCCCTCGGTGTGTTGTGTGTGTGTGCGTGTGTGTGTGTTACGTCTGTGTTTATGCGTCGTGGTGCAGAATAGTTTGGAAAATTGCCGCCAAGACACGCATTTGTAAAGTCGACCTTTGCCCCACAGGGTGAGAGACGGGGTTAGGTTTTGTGTTTCAAAGGTTAGCTGTTGCGCTACAGTAAGAACGAGGTCAGGGGTCATATCGGGGGACATTTGGCCAACCGTGATTCTGCTTCATGGTGCTTTCTGTGTCTTGTAAGAATATACATTTCAAAATAATAATCTGTGACACTGCTCTTATGAATCAGTGCTAATTTTGCTACATTTGCTTTCTTGGGAAAAATTGTAACGCAACATTGATTCAATCTCTGCCCCGCTCATGAACGATTTTTACATTTGCCGGTTTTAGCCCTCAGGGGAATGTGTCTCTTTTCAAGTAGAAATCCTTTTGCTGCACCGGAAATGAGGCATTCATCCGTGTGGCAGCAGCAGGAGTTTGTTTAAAATACAGACATAGAAGAAGTCGGCTGCTCAGACAAACTTGTAACTACAAAAAGGAAAACAAAAAACAGAAAAAGCCATCTTACCGAGTGTTAATGTGCTACTGATTATGTTTAAGACACAAGCATCAATTCATGAGGCAGACAGGACATTGTTTAGATACGTTTCAAAGACTCTCACTGATAACTGCTCCACTAGAATAAAGGTTTTAGTTGTTCACATGCCAAAAATGCTCTTTCCTTTTTACTCAAGAGAACATTGTAAAAGCAGCCAAATCCACTTCATCCGCTTCAGGAGGTCCATGTTTGTTAATCATACATCTTTTGAGTTTGCTTTTCCTACATTCCTGCAATACGGAACAGGATTGAACATCTTTTTAGAGGAGTAAAGTTGAACAAACTATTTCCCCAGTTTTAATAGGTGAAACCTGCTCTACTTTACTACTCCTGCTCAACTATAATAGCATGTTGTTATAAAATATTTACTCCCCAAAACCCCAGACTCTCCGCTCGACTACTTGCCCTGACAAGTTGTGTCTGTTCTTGAAATTTAATTACAAATGGAATAAAAACTCCATTCTGACCAAAACAATCTCATACTTTTATATGCGGACGTGTGTAAGAGTTTTTCTGTGTGGAGATCAATCGCTCGATGAAGGAAGAGATTCTTGCCAAATGGTTTATTATCTATGTTTCTCGGGCGTGAAGCAGGAAAAACTCGGCTACAACAGGACCATTGAGATGAAATAAACTACGATCAGCCAGCCATTCAACCCAACATGCCTGTTGTTCACTCTCAGAAAAGTAACACTGTCTGTGGTATTTTCAGTATTCTGTGGCTGACATTTTCTGCAAGCGGGGAGTTTCCAGGTCTGCAGTGATATATGAGTTGGCTTCTTTTCCCTGTGTGACAGACCTATCAATGAGTCCCGGCTTAGCTCAGGGGAGTTTGTCAGGCTTACCTGGTGTTAGCGATGGGACATCTCTCTCTCCTTGGGTTGTGTGTGTGTGTGTGTGTGTGTATTGAGAAGACGCACAGTATACTTCCCATATTGCCGGTTCACTGCAGTGAGCAACTGTTAACAGCATAACGCACTGTGTATCTGTGAAGGGATCATTAGGTGGTATTTCTCTGTCTCCCTGAAGTAAAGTGAGCCCTCAGGTAATGCTTTCTTACAGCATTCCTCACACACAAACACACTAAGACATGCAGGAAACAACATGTTCTGGTATGTTGCAGGAGTTTTAACCAATCCATTGGGATTACAGGTCTTCCACAGAGAGATTTGAAAAAATACAGAGTAAGAGGGAGCGATACGGCGGCGTGTATCCATGGCAACGGCGCCGGTCCATGGTGTTTTTAAGAGTAAGTGTATGATGATTGCAAGGGAAGGCAAATGGATTCCCTGTGGGGTTTACTTCTTTGTAGCTGTGGCCCCTTTTTGTGAAAACCATTACTGAAAATGTGTGTGTGTGTGTTAGTGTATCTGTGGGACATTTTGAGTGTGTCTCAGTCCTTCAGTGTGGCACAAAGGCTTGATTCCCATTTTCCCAAAGTAAATGTATGAAAGACATTTTTTTTTTTTATATTTCTTTTCCAAAAAGGCCGTACAAAAGTGCAACCTGATCCCATGTGTTTGGCATGTCCTCATCCCATGTGTTTGGCATGTTGGAGACACTGAAATCATTGAGTGTGCTTTAAAGACAGTTCATTGCACAGGCAAGAAACTTCACTCCAGCATTGGCAAATCTGAAACACCTTTAGTACAGCGTTGGCGAAATGAATTGACAGGTATCCTCCATCTTGGTAGAATCAAGTTTTCCTTGCGGGATAAATTTGACTGATTTAGGAAAAAAATGCGTCTCACCTTATAGCTTTTGTTCTGTTGTACTGGCTTTGCTATACAGTAAGCTGAATTAAGTCAAGTTTATCACATATTCACATATATATGGAAATAAGAAAGTACAATCAAACTAATATAATACATATTTTTATTAATGTTAATTTGTATGTTCAAACTGTGTCATAGAAAGGGTCAATGGTATATGATATATTGATGAGCAGGAAGCTAGTGTGTAGCGTGAAATGTTCTCATTATTGTGTCCACCCCCTATATGTAAGCACTCATGGCACTGCAATGCACTTTGTGACTGCATTTACCAAAACAGCTTGTGTCCCCCAAAGTGCTCATGCTCATTTAAATTCACAGCAATTTCCAATATGAATGCAAAATGCCTCCCCCACCTCTGCCTGTTTGTCTGTCTCTCTCCCTCTCTCCCACAAACACACAAAATCCCTCAGTCAGTTTTACTCTGCTTTTATCCCACTCCTTCCACCATTAGTACTACAGTTGAGCAAGTTGTGTGTTAACCCTGACACACACAACCTCTGAGACTGTGTGTGTGTGTGTGTGTGTGTGGGTTGGAGGCTGATAGCCACAATATTCATTATCCCATAAGCTTCCATATTATCACCACACACACACACACCCTCATAAACTCATGTGTTAACAAAACATCATTTGAATCACTTATTCGCTCACTACTGCCTTTAGGAGACACGTCCCACACCTTTACTCTCACCGCATCCCCGATATACATGCACATATACACACATGTACACACTGCTGCCTCACAGTGCGCTCTTGTAGCTATTAGGCTAGAATCATTAAAGCTCTTCAGTCTAATTATCTCCCCTGATGAGCCGCAGGTCTCAATGGGACGACGGGGAGGGATCCGGCATGATTGACTCGGCCTGTGCTTTTCTCAATCAGCCATTAGCCCAGTGAACAGACACACATACAGTATATACCCGCCACCCCCCCCCCCCCCCCCCCATATTAATTTCCATCTTTGTGAAAAGACCTGTCAGTTGTTTGGAAGAAAAAAAGCATGTGATGGAGGGATGTGCGCGGTGTGCACTTTCTCTCAGTTTGTGAAGGTGCGTTTGAGTGTGTGTTCGTCACTTTTTCCCCTCTCATGAGCCAGATGCCACAGGGGAATGCTGGGAATGTAAGCCGGTGATGAGTGATGGCGACAGTTTTGCCAGAGAAACGGAGCGATGGAGGGAGCTGGAAGAAGGGAGGGAGCTGCCTCGCGTTTACTCTACAGATTTTGTACCAACCACAGATAAGCACTGTCACACCCCAGGAAAAAGATTCCCCCCCTATGGATCATCGTTCATTTTAATTCCCTCATTAATCAGTTTATTCCACGGTGTTTGGGCAATTGAGGATGATGTTTGTTTTCAATGTGGGCTGTGCATGCCTGCCTGAGTTATGAAAGCCAGCAGAGACGGCGGAAGGGAGGATGTTTAGAAATTGGGAAATTATTTACAGTAAGTTGGAGGCAGGAAGTGAGGTGGTAAGGAAAGGAGCGATGGTTAACCATTAATAAACATATGATGGCTAACTAGGCTGAGAGAGGATTTCCACAATCTGTATATGTGCATGTTTGTCTGAAGGGAAATAGATATGCAGACACGGAGAGGGCTCAGTGGAACTTGTGGCTAGAATTTATTCCAGGGCATAAAAATCTCTCTGACCAAATAGGTCATCTTATCTTTACAACTGGTCCATTAAATTCTGAGTGAGAGTTTAGGAGGATGCATCTGACCTCCACAGGCCAATCAATGAATGTGTCTTTGGAGAGGAAACACACAACTATGCTGCTTGTCCAGACGGTTATTGTATTTAAAGTATATATTTGCTTTTTTCATGAGCTCCAAAAGAGATTGAGACATCCTTTTGGGGCATTAAGCAGAGAAAATGTTGAGCTAGGATGTAGTAGATCAGATGGCAATACCTACTGAAGTCATTGAATCAATCTTTTGGTAAATTTGTGGAAAAGAGTGGACCTACCTTCTAAAATAATGTATAACTCTGTAAGAAATTGTAGATTTGAGCAATGCTAGCGACCTGGTTTTGTTTGGTCCAGTCTGAAATATCCAAACAGCTATTGGAAGGATTGCAATGGAATTGCGACAGACATTCATGGGCCCCAGAGGATGACCAGCACCACCATCAATGCGACATGTGTGATTTTGAGTGAAATGTCTCAACAGATGTTGCTGCAAAATTTGGTGCAGACAATCATGTTTCCTGTCATGATGCATCATCATAACTTTTGCGGTGACTTCATTTCTCTTCTTTTGCCATCATCTTTCATTTTCAAACCGCCTGATCACCTCAGGCAGTGAGTTCCAAAGTCTGGGGCCTCTATCGCACAGGCTTTCTGGCTTGTTGTGTTGGGTAACCTGCCTGAGGGAATGAGTAAAGTATCTATTGTATCTATTACAAAAGCTAGACATTACTCACACAGTAGTTATTACACTAAGTTTGTTTTGAGTCAAATTCCTCAGAATGATACAACAATGGCTATCCAAATTGAAGGAAAAGAAAAACAGCAACTCTTAAAACCCACACCAATTATTATCACACTGCTCTCTAAAGTGACATCCCAGTTACTAAAGTCAGCCCCTCAGTGTGCCCTCTGTCTCCCGCAGAGGTGGGAGAAGAGAGGGACAGGGGGTGAGGAGGGACGAGAGAGAAATCCTGGGAACAGATGGCGGAGTGGCCCCTATGTTCAGCTGCCTGGGTGATTATGGACACAGCTGTCAGTCACTTGGCGTGTACGTGTGTGTGTGTGTGTGTGTGTGTGTGTGTGTGTGTGTGTGTGTGTGTGTGTGTGTGTGTGTGTGCGCACATTTGTGTATTTGTTTTTGTGTATGTATGCAGAGTCTGTGTCTCTAACTCCACAATGTGTTCTCCAGTTCCTTTGTACTCAGTGTGTCGGTAAAGTTGCGTGTGATTCATGTGTTTATTGCTATGACATAGTTTCATACACGCATAATGGTGTCATGGCAGAGCTCAGATCTCAGATCAGAGTTCAAACAAAACGCTGCAAAAAAAAAAAAGAATGAAAAAGATTCATGTCACCTGTCATGAGCAAAATGTCTCTCTTTGGAACGGGTTATCATTATGCTTTACCCCCATCTAGTGGTGCTTCACAGTAATGCTGCTCACCCTTTTCTCACATATGCAGTATTCCCAGACACGCATAATTACCACGTTCATTATTTTTGACTTGATTTGATTTAATTGTTTTAGATTTAATTAGATGTTTAATCACAAATTCATTTTTTCCCCCCCTAAAAATGGTGATTACAAGCTTATAAAACATGAAGGTCAGTTTGCTGATACTGACATTATTATCTATGTTGACCACATGATTAAATTTGAAATGATTAAACCTGCATTGTTTGATCTTTATAGCCTGTTGGAGGCAGACGAATAAGCTATAGTATGACAAACTTGTTAGCAAACAGTTGCATATTTACTCATCCTGTAAATGGGACATTATAATTCATTTGGAGTCCCCTGATGAATGTGAGATAGTCACGTCTGCTGTTTGCTGGGCAGGTATAGGTTGCAGTGGAGCTTTTTGCTTAAAACAGCTGCTTGCTGTAGTTGAAAACGATGCAAATGGAAGAGTGAGTGAAAATATTAAAGTTGAGAACTGTAAAACCAGACTGCAGCTGCTTCCTCACCGCGAGTAACCTCTCTCTTATTACATTATTATTGTCAATATAACAAATCTTAATTAGAGCAACTTTAAGTGCCATTTTTTTACATTGTCCTCATTTGTTGTCACATCAACATCAACTTGTCTCAGAAATTTAGAAAAACCTGCTGGTTCTTCAATCAAGGAGCAAGACTAGCAGTTTTGGTGCTCAACATGTGGAACAACACAAATATCCGCCGTCATGTCTAATTCACTGTCACTGTCACATAGTCGGCAGCATGTGTGTGTAATCATGATGTTCTCTGAAAAAAAATCTGCGCTAATTAGCAGCAGCTATTAGCCAGCTGTGGAAAGTCTTTTGCTGAAGCAAATTAGGGAAAAGGAGGAATCGCACAGGGTGCACTAAAATTCATGAATAAAACATAAAGTGCCTGAACACTTGATATTTTATTTTTTGTTGTTTATATCTACAGTTTTGAGTTTGCATACATAACTTTTCACATTTTTCTTTGTAGCTGAGGGTAGAATGTATATGACTTGAGACTGCTGCATAATGCTCATGAATAATTTGATATATCTGTGTCGGCTATTGTTGCCTAGAGTATCACTTTTGACAAAAACAAATAGTGCTGTGTCTTGCTTAATTAGCTGAAAGGGAAACCCCTCAATGTTGGGTTGAAGCCATAGCTTTCATAACATTGAACCTTCCCATTAAGGACCAGTGTTTACACAAGTGTTTCATAGTGTTTACATTTAATCTGTGAATAAATGTCTCTCTGCGGCCTCATGGTGTCACCGGCCCTGGAGAGGTTGTAGTTGGTCCGAAGCGGCCCATCACACCCCTGATCCAGTCATTGTACCTGCACAGCTTGGTGTAGACGCTGGGGTTAGCTGGGTTACTGCAGCCTTGACTGAACCACTGCACACCCTGCAGCTGGCCATCGCACACCATCACACTGCCACTATCACGCTAGAGAGAGAGAGAGAGAGAGGGGGGACAGAATAGGTGACTCTGTGGTGGTGGTTTATGGGAAATGCGTGCAAGTTAGCAGGTGAGTTAAAATGAAATGGAAAATATGCAGTGGGAAGCAGAGAAATGCAGCAGTGTGATCCACAGCTTCTTTGTGTCGTGATCATGCTCACCATGCAGTTATCCGTGTTTGCTTGTCCAGCGCAGACCATGCCCATGCTCCAGTGCAGGTAGTCAGGGAACGTATTCCTGCACTCCTGGTCACCCACAACAGGCACAGATATACACTTCAGGAGTTTAGAAGGCTCATCTGTTTTCCAAGAACAAGAAGGTGGGTTATTACTGATTCATAAGCAAAATCATTTGTAGCTAATTTGAAACACAAGTACAATTTAGTCATTCTGATGTATTCTGGACCATCACTCATCAATCTGCCAGTCAGTCATTGACAAAGGCTTCCTTCCCCTCTTCAGGTCAATTACTTCCCAGAATTATGCATTAGCACTTCTTGCACTGGAGCATTAAGGTCTAAACCTTGTGTAAATATTTTCAAGGCCTACCTTTTTAATTAGCGCTGATCACTGACTGGGCATTTTGACAGGCAATTAGAAAGTCCTCTGATTAAACAGAGCCATTTTTATTAAAACAGAATGTTCATGCCTTGTCAGCGCTGCAATGACCGGAATATGGATTAGCTTTTTAGCAAGAATGCACCTGCTAAGTTATGATGAGAATGTAAAAGTATTTTTTTTTTATTTCTGTCTCTTGATTGAGCCTACGTTTATGATAAATGTTCCCTGCTATAAAGTGAGTGGTGCTACTTGTTCCCTGGTGTCACTCCATGTGCATTTATTTGAAAGAGAACTACAAAGGAACTTATTACGGCCAATGATTATCAAGATTTCAACATGCAAGGCAAGCTAGCAAACATCCATAACACTGCATTATTGTTCTTCAGCCAGACCGGTTTCTGTAGTTGTATACATGGGTAGGATTATCAGTGTTTAGAACATCTTAAATTCAATTTATAAAAGAACACAGACAGCATATTTGGGATGTTATTGTGGTGTCTGACTTCATTCTTCACAGAGATGACCTTTTTGCCCCTCAACTACACTGCAGCATCTCTCCTCCCGGTATGTAAAGGGTCAGTTCTCCCAAATTATTATTAAAATTACTATTTTCTCAATACCCTCTAGTGGTATATACCCATCCAGATAGTTAGGCTTTTTTGCCCAGGTTTTGTTAGTTTGTAGATGACTGACATTGAATTTGTTGCACACTGCAGTTCCTAAAAAGCATAAACATTCAACACCTCTTTCCAGATACAACCGATATAACGTAGCTGAATAGATGCACAAAATGTTCCTCAGAATTGACTGTCTACAGTTCTCATGGGTATATATCTGCTGTAGGAAACTGTCCGCAGTGAGGTCTGTTTACATTTTCATCTCAATTATATTAGCAGAACTCTGGGATTCAAAGCAGGTTTGAAAACATAACAAAAAAAAGTTTTTACAAATGCATTCATTATGTTTTTCAGGCTTCAGAGATGCACATAATGCATTTTGATGAGAAACACCAACAACTATTACAGGAAAAACTTTACAGGATGCCTTTAGTTTGAGCAGATATTTGTAAGAAAGCTTGAGTAAAAATCTTGTCGGGACAAGGAATACTTCTGAAGTGGATTACTGAACACTGGCTTTGCTTCAGTTATACTCAACTCTAATGTGGGGACAAGTTAATGAGGTGTTAAAGCCACAGTAGCTCTTTTAAATCCACTTACAGTGATTCGGGATGGTGGATCCCCAGCCACTGACATGGCAAATCTCTCCAGGCTGTGGGCAGCGGCTGGGCAGAGGGATGGGCTGGACGTGCTGGGTGAAGCGGGCGGGTTCGGCCAGACGGACCATCGCCAGGCTGTGTTCGGGCGAGCGGTAGTAAGGACTGTGACGGATTACGTCAGCCACGTAAATGTGCTGCTCGGTGCCCTCATCCACAGTCACGTCATGTTCCCCAAGAGATACGAGGGTGCCGTATCTGCAAGGACAGTGGAAGAGAGAATGTCAATTATTAAACTCAGGCAGAAACAGACTCATGACTGAGGAACAGTAACATTAATCAGACATGAGCAGCGGGATAATGAATGTGGTTTAATTAAGGAGGAACACGAGTGAAATGTGCAGTTGTACTGCAAACAATATCAAGTCTTTGTAACACTGACTACCCAAAACATGCCTTGCTGATTGACTTGTCAAGACAAATTATGCGATGCCTTTAGACATGATTTATTAAGATGCGATAGCACAGCAGTGAAGTGATGCATAATTATAAAAACATGTCTGACCTAGCCTATTTATGACTAGCTGCTTCTGTTTTTTTTATCTCTCCAGGAGAATTGTGCCCGATGCTGGAGAAGCTGAAGTGTGACGGTTATGCTGAAAAGGCGTCTGCAACTATATTACAGGTAAAATATAAAATGCTTGATTTTAATAAGACATTGCTGAATTTTAACAAAGCAGAATATATCGAACACCTCAGCCAGGTCTTACCAAACCCAGATAGGATTTTACTGCTGGTACTTTGGGGAAATTGGAAGCACATTCAATTACAGTGTTGCTATTTGGATGAAAACACAATATAACCCAATATTGGGGTGTTTTAAAAATATATATATATATATATATATATATTTTAGAAGAGTCTTAAAAACGTCTGACAGCTGATGTTAAGTCATCATCGCGGTAAGTTTTAATTTGGCACTAACAGTCACTAGTACCTACGTGGGTGCACATTGAAAGGAGGTCACTAGCCACCATTTGTCAATGAGAGCTCCACTGCAGGACACTCGTCCAGTAGGCCAATGGACGTGCCAGGGTCTGGAGTGAGGCAGGCACACCTTGTCGTCCTTTAGGGGAGACGCTCCTGTAACACAGCGACAAGATCAAAGAGTAACTAAATGGCTGTTCTTACATCAATTTGTTTTATTTTAGACAAAACATGGTAAATAGCTACCTGTGAGCCCCAAAGCAACCACCAGCAGGAGAAGATTCATGTTGTATCTCTGTTGTTTTTGGAATGTTTCTCTGTAGCTCTGATAGTGTGTGATGTTTGATTAGTCTGGAGTCTTTATACCTGCAAGGTTTTTTGAGGACAGTGGGAGGAACAGACTGCTTTATTACTGTCCAGCATCATTTCCAGTCCAACCTTTGCGATAACCTTATCAGAGATATTTCCAACACCTCCGCTAAACAGTATGTTCTGTTAGAGTGACACACCTTATTAAGAAAGACTCTTGTTCATGGTGTATGAAAGATAATGTTCAGACATTATAAATTCCAGTTACAGTTTCTGTGTTTTGGTTTCATAGTAAAAAAATGTGTTATAGTTTGTGCTAAGTGCACTGTAAAATAAATAATGGTGTCATAGATAAATGAACAAAGCTTTTGTAGCACCTCAACAAGTACTAATAAAGGAGATAGGGGTGGAGACATTATGCCCACTGCTGTTTAGAAAGTTAATAGTTTACCATGGTGCAATTTTAAGAGGATTGTCTTGAAACATCACAGATTGCACAACTCATATTGCCCTTTTGGGAAACCAAGGTATTTGCTAATAGTATTCTCGTCCCCTTTGAGTCTCTAAAAATAAGTTTAAGAATATTTTTCCGTTGATAAATAATGTCTTTTTGACTTATTACTAAGGTAGTGGCACAATGCAAAGCTGATTAAAATGTCCTGAGCTCAGCTTTTTTTATTGATTGCTATTGGGGTCAAAATCTAAATGACTAATGATAATGTGGGCTTACAAAGTCTGGTGTCCTTGTGAGATCATTTGTATGGCACCCTGTCCTCGTGTGAACTTCCTCTTTCATTAGGCGCCACAGCTGTTTCCAAAAAGAACACTCAGCACTGCTTGTAATGATGAATAAAGTTGTAGACGGCATCAATAGTTCATGGCGTCTTCCGATTCTAAAAGTGACCTTTGTACTAGAACAAAGGGTTACAGTGTCCGGATACTTAGAATATGCTGAATGAAGGCAATTCGTGTGTGTTATCCTTTTGTGACATATGTTGCCTGTGACACTAAACGTTACTTAGTGTAAATATCCGAGGCTCGGAGACAGATCTCCGAGCAGCCTTGATCCATATATACTGTATGTGAATCAACTCTGTCTCCTTCTTGCACGAATAAAAGGCCTATGATTAATGATTTTCCATCGGTCTCTCGTGAATTTTCCTAACAATTGCAGTACAACTTATTGTACTCGGGCAAAAAAAACAATTGGTTACATTTTTACGTGATCGTTTTGTGGACGCATTTGACTAAAAGGTCAATTTGACCCCAAATGCCTCCCTAAATGTCCCATATTATTAATGTTTTGCATATTATTTCCTTCTCTTTTGTCGTTGTATACAAAGAGAATCTTACTAATCTTCCTGGGGTCCACATAAGAAAAGATATCCATATAAAACTTTAATACAACCATAAAAGCAAGGTCCAAAACTATCAATAATTACATCCAATTGATCAAATTAACACATAATAACACAACAAAAGAAAGATTATAATTAAAAGAAAACAACCAAACACACCGTCGGCCACCGCATACATATTTTGTAACAACTATACAAGATGATGCTTGAAAGCAAATGTATCTCTCTTGTTTGTTTTGGTTGTAGCTTAAAAGAAGAGGCCACATGTTGTAGATTTATGAACTAATTAAAAATCATAACATCCTTGCATCACTACTTGTCAGAATCCTCAAAACAAACCTCGGTCTTTGTTGTTTATTCATCTCTGTCGGTTTCTCTGCGCTCACACATTACATGTTGTTTCTTTTCATCCATTATTAATTGCAACAGAAGCCTCTGTTCTGATGCTGCCTCCGCTGATAAAAGCACGGCGACTCGTTGCAGATTCATACAGACATAAACATGTGATCCTTGGCATCATTCAGATAAAAAGGAAATGCAGGTCTTACACAGCTAGACAGGAGAAATATGCACAATTTACTATATTAAACTGTAAACTGAATGCACAGTTATCCACCAGAAGTCTTTTTTTTGTATAAATATTTTATTTCAAAATATGACAGAAAAATTTAAATGTATCCAGATGAGGGATGACTGAAAACACCAGTAGGTGGCGATATATCGTTCAATTATTTTCATTATTTTGATGGCTGGTTGTTTCTAAGCTCTGAGACCCAGGGAGAAATGTGTTGGTACTTGATAAGGTGTTGTGAGCTCCTTTGCCACTGCCCACCAACTTGTTCCTCTGTGAAAGCTGTTGTTTTTTCAAAAGATCACAGTCCCTGTTAGTGGGTTGTCTTTATTTACCGCCAGTGCAGTGGCCCAAGTAAGCGCCACAAAGAGCAAGAGGTCCACCTTTTTTTTAAGATGCCTTTTGTAGGTTCTAAGGCTTGGGTGAGGTGAGATACGAGCAAGTTCAGAATCTCAAAAATGGGCCTTATCGTGTGGAGCTTGAAAGTTTTCACGCTGTCAGACAAGGTAGATGAGGTAATTGGAGTTTATTTGTGGTAAAAGGTGTGATACAGCTGGTCCTGTGCAATGCCAGCGTAGGTGCTCACGACTGTGGTAGTATCAGCGTAAAGGTTCCTGTGGGCGACACGCAGAAAGAGAAAGGTTTATTTATGAATCCACACTTTTTAGAACTGCGTCAATGAATCTGTGTTTAAAATCTCTTACTTTGCCTTCTCCTCCAGCTTCATGCCCTTGAGGTTCTCCAGGTATCCACTGGCCGTGTTGACGGCACTGTCATAGTAGGACCTGATGCTGTCTGTGATCTTGGTCAGGGTGCCCTGCTCCTCCTCAGCCTGCCTCGGCATACGGAAGCTTTCGGCGCCTGCACAAAACAGGTCAGAGGCGTCAAACGGTGCCACGTTTTGTCAGTAAAAACAACACATATAATTCATCACTGATTTATCCTATTCGGAATTCAATTTCATGGCCTGAGAATGCACTTACTGACAGCGAGGAGTGCAACCAGCACAGTAATGACCAGCAGCTTATTCATGCTGTCACTCGTATCTATGAGGACAGAGAATAGAAAGACACGTTTAAAAGCTTACCTCACTTTATCCACTAGGGTGAGACATTGTCATACATTTCTCCACTCATAGCTGATAGATTTGTGCTAATAGATTTGTGTTGATATTAACTGTCTAAGTCTTTTTTTTACTAGCCTCAAAACAAAAACATATTTCGGATTTAGAATTATGTTGAACATACATGTTATGTCGTAAAAAAAATAAATTTCCCCTGAAATTTTGTCATATCTAACATAAAAGTCATGCTTTTCTAAGACTGAAGTAAAAGTGGCAGTACTCACTGTATTCCTCTTCAGAAAACAGAGTAAGAGGCACCAATGGCCCAACCTGTTTATATAGGAGCGAGAATATGTTGACATGTGGCTCCCAGGGCCAAAGTGCACTCTGTGGAAGATAAACCTGCACTGTTGCCCGGTTTGTGTGAGTGTGTGACATTCCGTCTTGATAAAACAGACGTTATGGCAAACACAAGAATCTGAAAATAAAGGGGCTTGAAACATCATCAAAAGCCATTGATTGGATATTATAAACAAAGGGGCTGAAGGGGGGCATCATGTTGGTACATTTACCATTAACTCTGTGTCTGCACGCTACCTTTGAATACACTTAGATCAATTATTTTCCATTGATTCTGTTAGCAGTTCATTAAAGCAGCACGATCTTACACATTGCCCTGACCACAACCTCCACGAGGAGGCACTTGTTACTTGCCCAATGTTGGTGATGCGTTCATGTCACATTACAATAGTCCTAAGTCCCACTAAGATGGCATTAAGTCTAGAGTGTGTTGAACACGTCATCCGGCCAATTCGGGTTATGAAATATTGAGGTAATATTGGGTCAATATTTATTTGGCAACAGTTAACAGACACCTTGCAGCTCTTTTTTTATGAAAGGTTGTTTGGGGTTATTTTTTTGTTCTCTCTTCCACTTGTTTTTCAATCATCAGTGGGCTAATCAGAAATGGAGAAACAATTGTTTCACAAGATTTGTTGGCAAATGTTTTTACGCAATTTGACACTAGGAGTACAAAGTGCAGACCTTTTGGTTTCGTGAAATTTCTGTTGTTCGTGGTGTGCTCATACACTTGTTATTTATTTTTATATAGTAATAATACTTAATGTTAATTCATTTAAAATTATTTTGATGGGGTTTTTTTAATGAATATATTTTTTGTCTTTATCTTTGACTGTTTTGTCTTTTCAGCCTTGAGGTTGGTAAATATTTGGACTCCAGTGCAAAAACCTTTTTGTTTGCCCTGGCAGAACATTTGTGCGGAGGCGTAATGCATTCATTAGGGCGAAAGAACATTTACTCCATTTTTCTGAATTAAAGACTATTATCTCAGAATTCTTAGAAAGGTTTTTATTACAAAAAAATCTGAATCTCCTCTTTTTTTCGGAATTACTGAGATCCTTTAAGATCTTGTGAGAAACTGCACCTATGGAACGCATTTTAAGTCAATTTTGCGTAAATACATAAATAATTAATTAAATACGCCTATGAAATAAATCCTCAAATATATTAATGAGCCAATACATATATTATTATATAAGATAATGTAATTACAAATGTATAAATGAGAGAACTTAATTCGATAAATAAATAAATAGTTTTTTATTTAAAAAAAATACTACTTTTGTTAATTTCAGGGAACTTTTATTTCCAATTGCCACATTTCTTTCCTAGCCCTGTTTCTTTCCATCTTCGATATTAAAATGAATGGGGTGTGGTTATCGCACAGATTCAGACCAAAACAACAGCACAAGAATTACAGTCAGGGCCATAAGTATTTGGACCGTGACACCATTTTTCTAATTGTGCCTCTTTACACGACTCCAGTGGATTTGAAATGAAGCAGTCAATATGTGGTTGAAGTGTAGACTTTCAGCTCAATGGATAAAACTAAAATATCACAATGACTGTTTAGGAATTACAGCCATTGTTACATAGTTCTCCACATGTTCAGAGGCTCAAAAGTAATTGGACAAACTAACATAATTGTGAATATAATCCTTATTTTTAATACTTTGAAGGAAAATCTTTTACAGTCAATGACAATGACATCACCAGAAACGTTGAGTTTTTTCCCCTGGAGATGCTTTGCCGGGCTTTTTACTGCAGCCTCCTTCAGTTTCTGCCTGTTTGTGGGTCTTTCTGTCTTCAGTTGTATCTTCAGAAAGTGAAAAGCCTGCTCGCTTGGGTTTAGATCAGGTGACTTACTTCGCCAATTGAAGAATATTCCATTCCTTTGGCTTGAGAAGCTCTTGGGTTGTGTTCACATTATCTTTTGGGTCATAATCCATCTGCACTGTGAGGTGCCATCCAGTCAGTTTTGTAGCATTAGGCTGAATCTGAGCAGATAGTATAGCCTTAAACATCTCAGAACTCATCCTGCTACTTCTATCAGCTGTTACATCACCAATAAACACCAGTGACCCAGTTCCATTGGCAGCCATACATGCCCATGCCATAACACTGCCTCCACCAAGTTCGACAGAGGATGTGGTTTGTTTCAGATCATGAGCCGTTCCTTTACTTCTCCTCACTTTTCTCTTCCCATCATTCTGGTACAAGTTCATCTTGGTTTCATCTGTCCAAAGAATCTTGTTCCCAAACTATTCAGGCTTTTTTAGATGTTTTCTGGCAAAGTCTAATTGGCCTTCCTGTTTTTATTATTTATTATTTGGATCTTGTTGTAAACCTTCTGTATTTAGATTCATGAAGGCGTCTCTTGATTGTAGACTTTAACAATAGCACACCTACCTCCTCCAGTGTTCTTATCTTCAGTAGATGTTATGAAGGGGTTTTTCTTCACCAAGGAAAGAAGTCTGCCATCATCCACTTTAGATGTCGTCCGTGGTCTTCTGGGCCTTTTGGTGTTGGTTAGCTTGCCAGTGCATTCCTTCTTTTTAAGAATCCTAATGTTGCTGCTATCTTTCTGATAGGTTTGTTAAGTTTTTTCAACCTAATTATGGCCTCCTTCGCTTGCATTGACACCTTTTTGGTCCGCATGCTGAGAGAATCTATTTTTTCTATTATTATCTGCATCATTTGTCATGAAATAGTGACAGAACAGGCCTTTATTGACTTCTGTATATTCTTATACTTTATTTATGTTACTTGCTTCATTTGGTTTCTTCAGGAATTATTAAAAAAATATCATAGGCATATTTAATTATTTATTTACTTATTCAAATTACTTAAATGGCTTATAGGTGAGAGCTTTTCGCACCTATGGTTGAGGTATCTTGTTAATTTAAAAAAACTGAGCAGATTCTTTTTCCATGAAAACCCTTCTCGTTAGTTCAAATAGCGACAGTGATAGAAGTCATTTTCTCTGTAATGGCTACATGTTGATCGAAACATGATCCAACCTCTCGTGTCATGTTGCTTGTGACCCGGGGTCAGTTTAAGCACAGCTGTGGCCAGCTGTGGGATCAGACAGCTTGTGGTTTTCATTGAATCCAGCTGATTCAGTGCTGTGATGTCTGCTAGAGACGACATTAAACTGCGTAATTGAGCTGTCGGTGCTTACGATGACAAAGACACAGATGTATATCTCAGTTTTGTTGTGTCACGTCTAGAACTCTGTAATTACACAGTCGGGATATTTTTTATAATTAATCGAAATGCTTAGAAAGTTATAATCACCAGAATGTCTGAAATGAGGCAGAAATTAAGAATAGCACATCCTGCTGCTCTCACACTGCACGCCATCATTCAAAGTGACCTCAGGCTTGGCCAACTGGTAACGTCTATTAACACTAAATAAAAGAAATGCTTCATTGAGCTGTGATTCATTGCTCACTGTAACAAAACTGAGAAGATGCCTTCGACACCTTCATTCCAAGTAAATATGACTCTTGGAGGAATAATCCCTGTGGTTTTGCACTTTGATGATTGACAGATTATAGCCGACGCCTCTCACCCTGGACACAAACTGTTCGTGCCCCTTCCATGTGGCAGGAGGCTGAGGTCCATCATTAACAGAGCCCGGGTCCCCCACTGACTCTGTCATCCCCAGGACAATTTCCTACCGGTCACTCCCCCGCACATCCCTTCTAGGTTCTTAATGAAATACACTCGACACTTTTACACTACACTTACATCTCACTTGTTTATAGTCCCGCTATCTGTTCGTTTGTTCACTTTATTTTATATTTCACTTTATTTTATATTTCACTTTACTTTATATTTTACTTTACTTTATATTTTTCTGTACATTTTAATATGTTTCTACTTTGCACTGTGTTGACTGTTGTTGATTGTTTAATGTTATACACCTCCCGCCATGTCAAATTCCTTATGTTCAACATACCATGGCAATAAACAGTTCTGAGCACATTAATACATTAGCATAGGAATAAACAGGTCGCTGGCATTCACCATTTAACTTATTGGGCCCAAACTGAGATTGAGAAGAGCTCTGATTTTAAATATATACTTTTAAAAAACTTGATCTTTCTGTATTTACTGGTGTAACACTTTCTTTTTTTTGTATCAGAATTGCAGCTGATCGAGAAACGCCTCATAATGTTCGAATGGAAGATCTTCATGTATATGGCAACAAATTAAGATGTTTTTTCTTTTCTTTTTTGAAATAACTTTGAGATAAGTTTGAGCTATGATGAAAACAGTGATTAGTGGATAAAATAGTATTGATAGGATGACTTATGCCACAAAATAAAGCTTTATGATACCAACTGTGGAAGTAAACCTTCAATCTCTTGATGAAGAAGCACATTTCATGTAGTTTCCGTTCATTTTAATGAACACAATCACACAAATACGATCACAATCACACAGAGACTTTGGTTAGTGTATCAAACACATAATACTGTACATGCACAATTTGCATAGCTGGTGTTCGCTTTGCTTTTAACTCTGCATGATTTGGCACAAATTATTATTTGAAAAGGCAAAGGATTGTATTTGCATTGTGCATCACTCTTCTCAGCCTAAACTGGTGTAGTTGCTATGATCTAGTATCTATTACAGGCTACTGAAAGGTGCCTTGCTCCAGTTGGTCTTCTTTACTCTGCGGGCAGGTATTTGTCCAGATGGACCTTGATGACGTCGATGGTGTTGCTCAGGGATTCGCCGACGTAGGGGCGGACGTAGTGTCCGTACAGACCCAGCACTGATGTACGGGCCTTGTCCACCAAGGGACCCGCCTCTTGGCCCAGACCACTACACAAATCAGGGAAGACGGATTATTTAAAGAAATCTCCATAATAAAAAGATTCATCCATTGCCTAGAAAAACCTTACATTTTATGTGTAAGTGTATTCTCAATATAAATTGTGATTTCAGAGAAAATGTGTAGTTGATGTGTTGGTTTCAGGGTCAGTAATACAGGACATTTGCAGCAAGGATAGTTCTCGGTGAACACTCACGTGGCAATCTTGACGAGGGCTTGGAACTCAGGCTTGGTCTGCAGCCCCTCAACGTAGTCTTTGGCAGCCTGTCCATTCTCACTGTTACCGGCGCCCTCCAACAAAGGAGCAGCACCGACCTGCAGCTTGCCGAAAGCATTCAGCAGCCTCTTGTAGAACACAGATTTCATTGCATCATACTTTTCAACTAGATCCGCCGCTGGTGTGGGAATCTGACACAGGCTCACGGAGACTGGAATGGAATCAGAAAAGTAGGATTGTTAAGATAGTGTTGTAAAAAAAAAAACTAAAATACAGATGGGAATCAGTCAAAGAGCATCAAGAAATGTTAATTTGAAAAAACTATTGATGTGAATTATTACTATTACTTGTAGAAAACCTACTTTGCATATCTTTACAATACACCACCCAGCCGTGCAACAGTTTGCATTACATTATTGCAACAAATGCATTAAAAACATATTAGATTTGATCATTTTTATAAAAAGGGATTGAAGAAAACTAAAAGCATTTACATTTAAAACAAGTTGCTTCAAATGGCTCTGTGTTTTGTATATTTTCTATTTGTTCACGTATAAAGCTTCAGTTCAAAATCAAATCCATAAACTGCAATTGTTCAGAATGCATTGGTATGTTGCCTTACCCTGCAGAGCGAGGATCAGTGCCAAGGCGTATTTGGTATTCATGTCTGCAACAAAAGAAAAGAAGAAAAAAAACATCAATTTAAATTCTCTGTTGGGTGATTCAATATTCTTTTCCAGTTTTTGACATTTTAACCCATGCGTAAGGATAAACAAGAAGATGCAACTGCAAACACTGAATGCAAAAATCAAATAACTTGTTTTAGTGAAATCTATACAGAAGTAGCTTCAGAAAAGAAGCTGCGAACGCTGCTGCAGAAAGAAGAGTGATTACCTGCTGTTGTGTTGGATGTACGGATCCAAAAAGTGACAGTCTTCTCTGAAAGTGAGTTGTCTGTAACTGGGAGCTCACATCTGGACAGGATGATATAGGGGGGGACTGCAAACAAACGTCATCTGAGGAGCATACACACACCTACACACACGTGCGTGCACATGCACACTCCCACACATGCATGTTCACCTAAACAAAGTCCAGTGTACACGATATTCCCTTTAAATATTGTATGTTGAAATAAGACTTATGCAATGTTGCACAAATGACAGTTTATCTGTATTCATATGGCAATGCACTTGGAGCCCTACTGATAATACTGCGCATAGGTGTGTTTTGCAAAAAGTGCTAGTGCATGCCTGTCAAAATTGTTACGTCTCACGTGGAAAACTAACTTTTAAAGCAACTCATGTGTTGTTACCTGCTGTAATTAAATATATTTTGAGTGTATTAACTCATGCTAATAAACATTTATTCGACAGCAAATCAGAATCATTTTATTCTGTCTGCTCAGCGATAGAGTCAAATGGTCTGCAGGTCAACCAACCAGGACATGTCTAGACACACAGTACTGTACCCAGAGCAAGCAATGCATGCTGGGATTTCTGCTTTCACCTCTCACCCTCATAACCTGAGACAGCATCCTTGCAGGGTTATAAAACACCTTTTTTTTAATATAATGATTTAAACGTTTTCCTTTTTCTTCTGTGATTTTCTATTATTACTTTTTCCATCTGTCCTATACTTCTAGATGTTGGGAAAGGGTACTTCTACACTTCTGCAGCCTCTAAAAATAGTAAGAATGTATTTGTTCAATAGCTAAATTGAATGTAACTCATTCAGTATCACATTCAGTAAAGTGCACGTTTATACTAAGTAACTGTAGATTGATTATTGTCATATTATACATCAAATCATACCATGTATGTTGATTAATTTACCTTCTGATCACATACTTCATTATATTATTACATTATATTCATTGCTGCCATTAAACATTCCCCCTCTCTCTTTGCCTCCCTTGCAGGACATGCTGGACCCATACAGCAACAGATAATATCGATTCTTTCTGTATTTGACTTAACCAGCAAAGCCCGATGAAACATTACGACATGATCAGTTCAGCATTGAATGGTAATAATTGCAGATATGCCATGTGGTCAGAACATTCATTTATTTGTCAGCTTTCCTTTAGTTGTGAGGTGGTAGAGCAGTGATATTAGTTGCCTACAGTGGCCTGTAATCGTCAATAGTTATCTGGATCTTCTCCCACACAGAGCTTTTGAGGTTAGAGGCCCATTCAACGTAATCAGTCACTGGTTGGATGAGGTCTTCATAGTAATCACCAATAACACTCAGCACTGGTCTCCCCATATCTTGGACTTTAGCTTTGAATTCCCTATGAGATGCACAAGTTCACAAATTAGTAATAAATAACAAATGCATCGATGTGCACACAAACAAAATATCTCAACAATTCAGATAACTGGCAATCATTTACAGAGAGCTCCAACGTGCTTGCATTAACGATGATACTGATAATGATACCTGGTTTTCTCCGCTAGCCTCTGCAGGTATCCTGGAGAGTCAGGTTGTATTGGGGCCGGGGTCTGGGCCAAAAGTGGGCCACATGCTGCGGAGGAGGACGTTTGTCAGTCAGGAATAGCAAAGACACAACAAGCTCAGAAATGAAAGGACTGAGGCTGAGGATGTAGAATAAGTACTTTTAAAGCCATACCTTGCAATAGTAAGACGAGTCCGAAAACAAGCTCTTTCATATGCATCTGCCATGAGAAACACAACAATCACCAGTTTATTTGTCATATATTTTTACAGTGGTAAAATAGCACATTATGTTAGAGACATATTTTTTTTTCAACTAAGTCCCTTTTTAATAATAAAATCATCACAATATCGAATGAAACCCCTGATTTCAAAATACGATTTGCAAAGGATCAAAGGATATTTTTACCTTTTCCTCCAGCTCTTGTCAACAGAAGCTGAATCACGCAAGTGTTATTGAGCCATTTTATTTGTATTAGATGACCGCAAAAGCATGAACATTGGTCCAGATCGGATAACCATTCATCATGTGGTTTTTTTCATCATTTTATTGACGAAAATCAGAGAGACAGCAAAGCAACAGGTCTTTGACTACATGGTTACAAACAACACACAGTAGGGTTCTTCTTACTCTCTTATTGTCTCTTAGACTGTTGTGACATTCTAACAAATACTAAGAAAACACTCTACACAAAGTTTGGGGATTAGTTTTTCATTTCCTTGTTAAATGTTATCTGTATCACAATTTGAATGGTTGACCTGCAGATCTTGAACCCTCGATATCTTTTCAAGATCAACATTAGCTGAGTTCACTAACTGTCCGGGTGCCCTTTGGATCAGATATCGCAAACCATTTGGCGGGGGCTGATTATGTATACAGGCCAGACTCTGGGCAGAGTCCACCACAAAATCAATTTAATGTTCTTAGGCTTCAGAATTGCTGCATGTTCTGAATGGGAATAATGCAACGCTTGTGTCGAGATTAGAGTTTATAACGACGACGCACTAACCTGATCTCACAGCTGTCTAAACAGATGGGATCGAGATATTTCCTTGTTTTTAAATAGTGTTTGGTTTTACACATCTGTACTGTCCTATAGTAGTGTGTTTAAAATGTGTGTGTGTGTGTGTGTGTCCCTAACATGACTGCAGCCTGCCAGTATGCATCAGAATAGTTATATTTACTGTAAAACATGTACATTTAATAAATACAAATACAAAATATGAATACAAAACATAGACAATTGTGTTTTGCTTAGAATACAATCGTGTTAAGGGTCAAAATATTGTGTATAAAAGTATGTGTGCATATACTGTATACATTTGTAAATGATAGTACCCCTTCTCTGCTGTCATTTAACAGCTTTGTGATGGCTTTAGTCAGGGAGGTTAGAAACGAGACTTTTTTAAACTTAACATATTTGATTTTAGGGTCAAGTTGCTTTTAGTTTAGCATCAGGAAGTCGATTTTCCACCAAATCCAACAATTGAAGCACAAGCTTCTTTTAACATGTACAATGCACTCTCTAATTAGTTAAATTGCTCAAAAGGATGTACTAAATGACAAATAAATTGAAGTGAAAGGGATTTAAATCTAATTTCAGCCCACACACCTGATGCAATACAATCATAATCTGTGACCTCTGCACACAAGCTGCCGCTGTCACTCTGTCACTCTGTTCTCTTAACAGGAACAGATTTCAATGAACTGGGACAACTGGTGGATTATTAACCCAGCATAAACACTGACTTTAGCCCAGGAGTTGTGAAATGCCAGAAAAGTAGCCATGTTGGCACTTGCCCTTTGGTACCAGCTATTAACACAAATAAACTATTATGCACCAGATGCTGCTGGCTGTTTTATTGTTCAGTGATCAGCTTTAGTGCTGATTAATATGATATCGACCCTAGTGTAATTTGGTTAAAGTACTTTAAATCCATTAAATTGTGATCAGTCATTGGTTGGTTGTTTAATGAACTCATCAAGGTAAACTTAATTTTAGCTTTTTTTAGTTTTAAATCTTTTATACTTATATTGCGCTGGGCCGTAGTGGCAGCAGGCTGAGGAGGGTATTCCAGACGTCCCCTCTCCCCAGCAACGCTTTCTAGAGACCCCGAGGTGTTCCCAGGCCAGACGAGATGTTTAATCTCTCCAGTGGGTTCTAGATCTTCCCTGGGGCCTGTTAACATTTGGACATGCCCAAAAATCCTCTAAAGGGAGGCGTCCAGGAGGCTTCCAGATGAGATGCCGGAACCCCCTCAGCTGGCCGATGTGAAGGAGCAGCTGCTCTACTCTGAGCTCCCTCCGGATGTCTAAGTTTCCTCACCCTATCTCGAAGACTGAGCCCAGCCATCCTACGTAAGAAGCTCATTTTGGCCGTTTGTATCCTCAATCTCGTTCATTCGGTCGCTAACCAAAGCTCATGGCCACAGGTGAGGGTTGGAAAACGTATGAACTTGTAAATTGAGAGCTTGGCCCTACAGCTTAGCTCCCTCTTCACCACAGAATTCAGGTAGAACGCCGGCATGACTGCTGTCGCTGCACCAACCCAACTGTCCATCTCACACTACATTTGACCCTCACCCGTGAACAAGACCCCAAGATACTTGAAGTCCTCCCTCCCTTGGGGCAGTGAATCACTCCCAAACCGGAGGATTAAATCCGCCATTGTCCGGCAGAGAACCATGGCCTCAGGCACTGACTCTCATCCCAACCGCTTCACACTCGGCTGCAAACGGCCCCCGTGCGTGCTGAAGGTCACTTTCTGAAGCAGCCGTTCTGGCCAACCATTACCGGTTTGCTGTTTTCAGAGATCCTTGGGTCAACCAAGCCCAAAGGTTTATGTCCCGAGATTTCAATGAATGAAAATACAGCCTCAACAGAAATAGGGATAACATCAAAGGTCTGCTGTTAAGTCCTTTTCTCAAGAGGAAAACATCTCTTTAAAAGGACTTGATTATGAATAGAGTTTCACTATAATGAAACACAGATGCACCTCAGTTTAATATCACACTGATTGAGCAGACTTGATTAAATGACTAACTGCAAGCCTGGAAACTGTTTATGTCTGAGTAGTGGAAAGGTGTTTTTTAATCTGAGAATATTTAACCTCTGACAGTTTTCATGCTGGCCTTAAATTTAGTTCCCCAATAACCAAGTAGGATCAGGTTTTGCTTGTTATGTATGTTGTTAATATGGATTTACAATGCAAAGAATGGAATCGCAGCTTTCATTTAAATGTATTTTTCTGCCTCTAATATTTTAGATGAATAAATAAATCAGTCACTCGCTGCAGTGTTCGTCCCTGTAAGTGTACCTTTTCTCAGGAAGTTTAAGAAAATGTTTACATCTTATAAGAAAACTGACCTTTCTTGTAAAAACATTAAGTGAGATCATTTGAAAATAATCTCAACCCATGAATTAGTGTATTTATCACTTATTATGAAATGTAACCGTATTTTAGAACTCTGTGCGTGATTTAAAAAAACAGTTTGTAGAGAAATGAATTGCAGTCATTTATGTAACATATGGGAGCCATACTTATATACACCACAACTGTTCATTTTTTTTATTTATTCAGTACATTCAGATGTTCTAATTTTCCTTCCATTATGAAACACTGATGCAAACACAGGATGTATATTTAAAAAAAAAAATGTATCTTCAAATTATATAAAACATCTCTTTACAGAGAGGCAACGTTCATCTGGTCAGCATAGCAACGGTTCCTTTGAAGGGGCGGAGGGCGGGTTGTAGGCTGGAGACAGGGACGTGTCTACTGGTTCATTTACGCCAATTTGGCCTTCAGATTATCAATCTGCGTCTGGAACCAGTCCCTGAGGAGGAGAAGACAAAAAAAACACGTGTTACACAGATTCAAAGTGTGCATGCTGATTGATATATGTGTGCCTACTTATTTCCCATGTGTGTGTGTGCGCGCTTACCGTGAGTCCGTTGCGAATTTGCTGTTTTGTATGTCTGCAAAGGTCGCCTTGGCCTTCTCAGCCAGGTTCTTGCTCGCCTCAGCCACCTGATCACCAAAGTTACTGAACCTCTCCTCGATGGTCTGCTCCTGAGCCTCTGTACGTGAGAGCGATGGACAGAGACGGACAAAGTTACACAACATGGAAGAAGAACAACTACAATAGAGCAGCGAAGATATTTTATTTTGTTATTTATTAACATAATACATACCTGTGTATGCGACAAAAGCCAGCATCAGCACGGCAACTGCAAGGTACAGTTTCATCTTTGCTGTGGATGTCTGAGGAGGAAGGAAAAAGACAGGTTGCAGTTTATTTGTGTCGCGCATAAACACGTTTACATGGCACAAGCGTCAAAAGAGAGAAGCAATGTTAAGTCTATAAGTAGCGCCCCGTACGTCAGCACCACAGCGACTGGACAGTTCCCTTTACATTCAGTCCGTTCTTGACAATTTAATGATTAACAACTAAAAGCTTAATATCCAGCAATCTTTGTGGTGGAATTTTCTCAATTTTGTTGACATGCAAGTGTCGCCATGACAAAGAAATAAGTCTCCTCAGGTTAAAGTAAAACGTTTGGATAAATAGGCTACATGCAGCATCTACGCGTCAACGTCAGTGTCCTGCAGTTAAGAAAAGGAAAAAGATATTTTTTTCAGTTCCAAGAGTGATGCAAATGAAATGTCAAACATACCTGGTGTCCGTTTCAGAGAAGGAAAAAAAACGATTGTGTTTGAGCATCTAAGTGTGTTCCTCTTTATAAACCCACTCGGTTTTAGGAGGGTGACGTAACACCAGACTTCAGTCAACATGTCCACGTGGAGACCTTGAGGTATCACTGCCCTCTTGATTTGGCACCGATGTAGTTGTATTGAAAGATACTGATTATGAGAAAGAGCCACTGAGCAAATAAGTTACATGCCTATTTGTGCCTTATTTATTGCAAGACAAGAGACAAGACATATAGTCAGTGTATGGGAGAACGGTGTGATTTTGGTGTGTGCGTGCGTGCCTGAGCCTTTAGAAATGAAAGAAATGACCATAAGAAAGTACATAAATGAGAGGGGAAATTACATAAATTACAATATAATAACATCCGTAACGCGCCGCAAGTAGTTTTTTGATTACCTCAGGAAACTCAGGGAGGGATATGAGTCTCTGCCTAGTTCACGAAGGACGTGTTAGGGTTCAGGAATCCCTCAGAGTGCTCTTTACATTGCTCAATCAGGGTCCGCAGTTCTCCTCCCCTGCTTAATACAGACTGAGCCAAACTTTCTCGCTTTCTGAGTATTCCAACGGTTCGTGAGAACTTCCTTGAGGCCATCCGAACGTCTATATTCTCCCCAAACTCGCCCCACACTCTGGTCTTTGCTAACCGGTACCGGTTTGCTGTTTTCAGAGACCCCTGGTTCAACCAATATGTCCCCAGATGTTTCAATGAAATACAGCCTCAACAGAAATTGCAAAGGCGAGGCCTCCGAATTTTTTTAAAATTTCTTCACAGCATAGTTCAGTTTTTCGAAAAGGCCGTTATATCTTACAGGTCTGCTTTGAAGTACTTTTCTCAAGAGGAACAAAAATCTCTGTAAAAGGACTTGATCATGAATAGATTTTCACTATAATGAAACACAGATGCACCTCAGTTTAATATCACACTGATTGAGCAGACTTGATGAAATGAGTAACTGCAAGTCTGGAAACTGTTCATGTCTGAGTAGTGCAAAGGCGTTTTTTAATCTTAGAATATTTAACCTCTGACAGTTTTCATGCTGGCCTTAAATTTAGTTCCCCAATAACCAAGTAGGATCAGGTTTTGCTTGTTATGTATGTTGTAAATATGGATTTATTGATTAAGGTAAATGTGTGTTTAATGTAAACAATGCAAAGATTGGAACCACAGCTTTCATTTAAATGTGTTTTTCTGCCTCTAATATTTTAGATGAATAAATAAATCAGTCACTCGCTGCAGCGTTCGTCCCTGTAAGTGTACCTTTTCTAAGGAAGTTTAAGAAAATGTTTACATCTTATAAGAAAACTGACCTTTCTTGTAAAAACATTAAGTGAGATCATTTGAAAATAATCTCAACCCATGAATTAGTGTATTTATCACTTATTATGAAATGTAACCGTATTTTAGAACTCTGTGCGTGATTTAAAAAACAGTTTGGAGAGAAATGAATTGCAGTCATTAATGTAACATATGGGAGCCATACTTATATACACCACAACTGTTCATTTTTTAAATTTTTTAAATTTATTCAGTACATTCAGATGTTCTTATTTTCCTTCCATTAAGAAATACTGAAGAAAACACAGGATGTATATTTAAATAAATAATATTTTCCACTTTGTTTCTTCAAAAAGATTATCTTCAAATTATATAAAACATCTCTTTACAGAGAGGCAACGTTCATCTGGTCAGCATAGCAACGGTTCCTTTGAAGGGGCGGAGGGCGGGTTGTAGGCTGGAGACAGGGACGTGTCTACTGGTTCATTTACGCCAATTTGGCCTTCAGATTATCATACTGTGTCTGGATCCAGTCCCTGAGGAGGAAAAGACAAAAATAACACGTGTTACACAGATTCAAAGTGTGCATGCTGATTGATATATGTGTGCCTACTTATTTCCCATGTGTGTGTGTGTGTGTGCACGCTTACCGTGAGTCCGTTGTGAATTTGCCGCTTTGCATGTCTTCAAAGGTCATCTTGGCCTTCTCAGCCAGGTTCTTGCTCACCTCAGCCACCTGCTCGCCAAAGTGAGTGAACCTCTGCTTGATGGTCTGCCCCTCCTCGTGAACCTCAGCATGAACCTCCTCATGAGCATGAGCGGGAACCTCCTCGTGAGCCTCAGCATGAACCTCCTCGTGAGCTTCAGCATGAACCTCCTCGTGAGCGTCAGCGTGAACCTCCTCGTGAGCGTGATCCTGAACCTGATCGTGATCCTGAGCGTGATCCTGAACCTGATCCTGAGCCTGATCCTGAGCCTGAGGCTGAACCTGATCGTGATCCAGATCCTGAGCCTCTGTAGATGAGAGCGATGGACAGAGACGGACAAAGTTACACAACATGGAAGAAGAACAACAAAAATGGAGCAGCGAAGATATTGTATTTTGTTATTTATTAACATGATACATACCTGTGTATGCGACAAAAGCCAGCATCACCACGGCAAATGCAAGGTACAGTCTCATCTTTGCTGTGGATGTCTGAGGAGGAAGGAAAAAGACAGGTTGCGGTTTATTTGTGTCGCGCATAAACACGTTTACATGGCACAAGCGTCAAAAGAGAGAAGCAATGTTAAGTCTATAAGTAGCACCCCGTACGTCAGCACCACAGCGACTGGACAGTTCCCTTTACATTCAGTCCGTTCTTTACAATTTTATGATTAACAACTAAAAGCTTTATATCCAGCAATCTTTGTGGTGGAACTAAGTGTTGCCATGTCTAAGAAATAAGTCTCCTCAGGTTAAAGCAAAACGTTTGGATAAATAGGCTACATGCAGCATCTACGTGTCAATGTCAGTGTCCCGCCATTAAGAAAATGAAAAAGATATTTTTTTCAGTTCCAAGAGTGATGCAAATGAAATGTCAAACATACCTGGTGTCCGTTTCAGAGGAGGGGGAAAGACAAAGAAGATTGTGTTTGAGCGTCTAAGTTGTTCCTCTTTATAAACCCACCGTAGGAGGGTGATGTAACACCAGACTTCAGTCGACATGTCCACGTGGAGACCTTGAGGTTGGTCTCCACTGATGTAAATGCATTGAAAGATACTGATTATGATAAAGAGCCACTGAGCATATAAGTTACGTGCCTAATTGTGCCTTATTTATTGCAAGACAAGAGACAAGACATATAGTCAGTGTATGGGAGAACGGTGTGATTTTGGTGTGTGCGTGCGTGCCTGAGCCTTTAGAAATGAAAGAAATTACCATAAGAAAGTACATAACTGAGAGGGGAAATTACATAAATTTCAAAATGATAACGCCCATAACGTGCCGCAAGGTGCTTTTTGACTACCTCAGCAAACTCGGGGAGAGATATGCGTCTCTGCCTAGTACACGAAGGACGTGTTAGGGTTCAGGAGTCCTTCAGAGTGCTCTTTACATTGCTCCACGATATCCTCAATCAGGGTCCGCAGTTCTCCTCCCCTGCTGAATACAGACTGAGACAAACTTTCTCGCTTTCTGAGTATTCCAACGGTTCGTGAGAACTTCTTTGAGGCCATCCGAAAGTCTATATTCTCCCCAAACTCGCCCCACACTCTGGTCTTTGCTATAGCAACCACGGCAGCTGCAGCCGTTCTGGCCAACCGGCACCGGTTTGCTGTATTCAGAGCCCCCTGGTTCAACCATGCCCAAAACATTATGTCCCGAGATGACTCAACAGAAATTACAAAGGCAAGGCCTCTGCATTTCTTTTGCATTTCTTCACATCATAGTTCAGTTTTTCAAAAAGGCCGTTATATCTTAGAGGTCTGTTTTGAAGTACTTCTCTCAAGAGGAAAAAAAATCTCATTAAAAGGACTTGATCATGAATAGATTTTCACTATAATGAAACACAGATGCACCTCGGTTTAATATCACACTGATTGAGCAGACTTGATGAAATGACTAACTGCAAGCCTGGAAACTGTTCATGTCTGAGTAGTGCAAAGGCGTTTTTTAATCTTAGAATATTTAACCTCTGACAGTTGTCATGCTGGCCTTAAATTTAGTTCCCCAATAACCAAGTAGGATCAGGTTTTGCTTGTTATGTATGTTGTAAATATGGATTTATTGATTAAGGTAAATGTGTGTTTAATGTAAACAATGCAAAGAATGGAACCACAGCTTTCATTTAAATGTGTTTTTCTGCCTCTAATATTTTAGATGAATAAATAAATCAGTCAATCACTGCAGTGTTCGTCCCTGTAAGTGTACCTTTTCTAAGGAAGTTTAAGAAAATGTTTACATCTTATAAGAAAACTGACCTTTCTAAAAAAATTAAGTAAGATCATTTGAAAATAATCTCAACCCATGAATTAGTGTATTTATCACTTATTATGAAATGTAACAGTATTTTAGAACTCTGTGCGTGATTTAAAAAACAGTTTGGAGAGAAATGAATTGCAGCCATTAATGTAACATATGGGAGCCATACTTATATACACCACAACTGTTCATTTTTTTAATTTATTCAGATGTTCTAATTTTCCTTCCATTATGAAATACTGATGCAAACACAGGATGTATATAAAAAAAAAATTCCATTTTGTTTATTAAAAAAGATTATTTTCAAATTATATAAAACATCTCTTTACAGAGAGGCAACGGAACTATTTCATCTGGTCAGCATAGCAATGTGTCTTTTGAAGAGGTCAGCGGTCCGAGGTGGGGGCGGAGTGCGGGTTGTAGGCTGGAGATGGGAACGTGTCTACTGGTTAATTCTGGCCATTACATTTTCAAACTGCGTCTGGATCCAGTCCCTGAGGAGGAGAAGACGAAAAAACACGTGTTACACAGATTCAAAGTGTGCATGTGCCTACTTATTTCCATTGTGCGCGCCTACCACGGGTCCGCCGCGAATTTGCTTTGTTGTAGCTCGTCAATGGCCGTCTTGACCTTGTCAGCCAGGTTCTAGCCCACCTCAGCCATGTGCCCGGTAATGGTCTGCTCCTGAGCCTCTGTAGGTGAGAGCGATGGACAGAGAAGGACAAAGTTACACAACATGGAAAAAGAACAACAAAAATGGAGCAGCAAAGATTTTTTATTCTATTTTTTATTCACATGATACATACCTGTGTATGCGACAAAAGCCAGCATCAGCACGGCAACTGCAAGGTACAGTCTCATCTTTGCTGTGACTCTCTGAGGGGGAGGGAAAAAGACAGGTTGCAGTTTGTTTGTGTCGTGCACAAACACGTTTACATTTCACAAGCATCTAAAGAGAGAAGCAGTAGCGCCCCGTACGTCAGCACCACAGCGACTGGACAGTTCTCTTTACGTTCAGGCCGTTCTTTACAATTTAATGATTATCAACTAAAAGCTTAATATCCAGCAATCTTTGTGGTGGAATTTTTTCAATTTTGTTGACATGCAAGTGTCACCATGACAAAGAAATAAGTCTCCTCAGGTTAAAGTAAAGCGTTTGGATAAATAGGCTACATACAGCATCTACGCGTCAACGTCAGTGTCCTGCGGTTAAGAAAAGGAAAAAGATATTTTTTTCAGTTCCAAGAGTGATGCAAATGAAATGTCAAACATACCTGGTGTCCGTTTCAGAGAAGGAAAAAAAAAGATTGTGTTTGAGCATCTAAGTGTGTTCCTCTTCATAAACCCACTCGGTTTTAGGAGGGTGACGTAACACCAGACTTCAGTCAACATGTCCACGTGGAGACCGTGAGGTATCACTGCCCTCTTGATTTAGCACCGATGTAATTGCATTGAAAGATACTGATTATGATAAAGAGCCACTGAGCAAATAAGTTAGATGCCTATTTGTGCCTTATTTATTGCAAGACAAGAGACAAGACATATAGTCAGTGTATGGGAGAACGGTGTGATTTTGGTGTGTGCGCACGTGTGTGTGTGCACGAGCCTGAGCCTTTTGAAATTAAATAAATGACCATAAGAAAGTACATAAGTTACAATATAATAACGTCCGTATCGCGCCGCAAGGAGCTTTTTGACTACCTCAGCAAACTCAGGGAGAGATATGCGTCTCTGCCTAGTTCACGAAGGACGTGTTAGGGTTCAGGAGTCCTTCAGAGTGCTCTTTACATTGCTCCACGATATCCTCAATCAGTGTCCGCAGTTCTCCTCCCCTGCTGAATAAAGACTGAGCCAAGCTTTCTCGCTTTCTGAGTATTCCAACGGTTCGTGAGAACTTCCTTGAGGCCATCCGAAAGTCTATATTCTCCCCAAACTCGCCCCACACTCTGGTTTTTGCTGTTTTCAGAGACCCCTGGTTCAACCAATATGTCCCCAGATGTTTCAATGAAATACAGCCTCAACAGAAATTGCAAAGGCAAGGCCTCCGCATTTTTTTTAAATTTCTTCACAGCATAGGTCAGTTTTTCGAAAAGGCCGTTATATCTTACAGGTCTGCTTTGAAGTACTTTTCTCAAGAGGAACAAAAATCTCTGTAAAAGGACTTGATCATGAATAGATTTTCACTATAATGAAACACAGATGCACCTCGGTTTAATATCACACTGATTGAGCAGACTTGATGAAATGAGTAACTGCAAGCCTGGAAACTGTTTATGTCTGAGTAGTGCAAAGGCGTTTTTTAATCTTAGAATATTTAACCTCTGACAGTTTTCATGCTGGCCTTAAATTTAGTTCCCCAATAACCAAGTAGGATCAGGTTTTGCTTGTTATGTATGTTGTTAATATGGATTTATTGATTAAGGTAAATGTGTGTTTAATGTAAACAATGCAAAGAATGGAACCACAGCTTTCATTTAAATGTGTTTTTCTGCCTCTAATATTTTAGATGAATAAATAAATCAGTCACTCGCTGCAGCGTTCGTCCCTGTAAGTGTACCTTTTCTAAGGAAGTTTAAGAAAATGTTTACATTTTATAAGAAAACTGACCTTTCTTGTAAAAAAAATTAAGTGAGATCATTTGAAAATAATCTCAACCCATGAATTAGTGTATTTATCACTTATTATGAAATGTAACCGTATTTTAGAACTCTGTGCGTGATTTAAAAAACAGTTTGGAGAGAAATGAATTGCAGTCATTAATGTAACATATGGGAGCCATACTTATATACACCACAACTGTTCATTTTTTAAATTTTTTTAATTTATTCAGTACATTCAGATGTTCTTATTTTCCTTCCATTAAGAAATACTGATGAAAACACAGGATGTATATTTAAATAAATAATATTTTCCACTTTGTTTCTTCAAAAAGATTATCTTCAAATTATATAAAACATCTCTTTACAGAGAGGCAACGTTCATCTGGTCAGCATAGCAACGGTTCCTTTGAAGGGGCGGAGGGCGGGTTGTAGGCTGGAGACAGGGACGTGTCTACTGGTTCATTTACGCCAATTTGGCCTTCAGATTATCATACTGTGTCTGGATCCAGTCCCTGAGGAGGAGAAGACAAAAAAAACACGTGTTACACAGATTCAAAGTGTGCATGCTGATTGATATATGTGTGCCTACTTATTTCCCATGTGTGTGTGTGTGCGCGCGCTTACCGTGAGTCTGTTGTGAATTTGCCGCTTTGCATGTCTTCAAAGGTCATCTTGGCCTTCTCAGCCAGGTTCTTGCTCACCTCAGCCACCTGCTCGCCAAAGTGAGTGAACCTCTGCTTGATGGTCTGCCCCTCCTCGTGAACCTCAGCATGAACCTCCTCATGAGCATGAGCGGGAACCTCCTCGTGAGTCTCAGCATGAACCTCCTCGTGAGCCTCAGCGTGAACCTCCTCGTGAGCGTCAGCGTGAACCTCCTCGTGAGCGTGATCCTGAACCTGATCGTGATCCTGAGCGTGATCCTGAACCTGATCTTGAGCCTGATCCTGAGCCTGAGCCTGATCCTGAGCCTGAACCTGATCGTGATCCAGATCCTGAGCCTCTGTAGATGAGAGCGATGGACAGAGATGGACAAAGTTACACAACATGGAAGAAGAACAACAAAAATGGAGCAGCGAAGATATTGTATTTTGTTATTTATTAACATGATACATACCTGTGTATGCGACAAAAGCCAGCATCACCACGGCAAATGCAAGGTACAGTCTCATCTTTGCTGTGGATGTCTGAGGAGGAAGGAAAAAGACAGGTTGCGGTTTATTTGTGTCGCACATAAACACGTTTACATGGCACAAGCGTCAAAAGAGAGAAGCAATGTTAAGTCTATAAGTAGCGCCCCGTACGTCAGCACCACAGCGACTGGACAGTTCCCTTTACATTCAGTCCGTTCTTTACAATTTTATGATTAACAACTAAAAGCTTAATATCCAGCAATCTTTGTGGTGGAATTAAGTGTCGCCATGACTAAGAAATAAGTCTCCTCAGGTTAAAGCAAAATTTTGGATAAATAGGCTACATGCAGCATCTACGTGTCAATGTCAGTGTCCCGCCATTAAGAAAATGAAAAAGATATTTTTTTCAGTTCCAAGAGTGATGCAAATGAAATGTCAAACATACCTGGTGTCCGTTTCAGAGGAGGGGGAAAGACAAAGAAGATTGTGTTTGAGCGTCTAAGTTGTTCCTCTTTATAAACCCACCCTAGGAGGGTGATGTAACACCAGACTTCAGTCGACATGTCCACGTGGAGACCTTGAGGTTGGTCTCCACTGATGTAAATGCATTGAAAGATACTGATTATGATAAAGAGCCACTGAGCAAATAAGTTACGTGCATGCCTAATTACATAATTTTGTACGATTTTGGTAAATGCAGCACACTGATGAGGTGAATCTCGGTAAAAGTCATCATCCACCACAGTGTGCAGTGTCTAATCATCATTTACAAAGAAGAGGGCGTGAATAAAGAGATCAGATGGATCAATTTACTGTCAGAAATGTGTCCCTGTTGCACATTTTGTGAAAAATGCAACAATGGCGTCAATAGATAAGGTATGATGTGATGCAGGAGGAGCATAGTTCAGCACTGATAACGTTATAACCTCTAACCTGAGATATTTGGAAGCTCCTTTGGACCTAAGCCAAGCACACTGTGTGAAACAGCCTGATTCTTTTTTAAATCATGTTTGTCAGAATATTACACTTGTAGATTTCCGATGAAATTATCATTTTTCACTTCCATAGTTGCATACTTCATACCTTTGTGGCAGTGTGAGAAATATTCAGATGCTTTACTCATGTTTATGGAGGAAAGCCGCATTAGAAAAGTCCTGCAAGTAATTATCACTCAGAAGTTTCAGTGTTATATTGTTATAATATTCAATCATTGTTATTGATGATTCAACATGTAAGGCTAATATTGTATTTGGTCGAGGTGGAGCTAATTCTATCTGCTTTAAAATACTTGAACTACTTTAATTTGATCATTAACAATGCATCAAGGCAAGTCCAACAGGAAAAAACATTGTTTTTCATGCACTGATCAATTTTGAGATTTAGTGCTATTTTGCTTCCATAACATCTCTTTGTCTATTTGCCTGTGTAGAGTTCTCCTAAATTCAACAAACATTAGCATTAGACAATGCCTCATTTGCATATTTGGAAATAAAATCTTAGAAAAGTTGTAATCCAAAAAAAGATTGTCTTGATGTAAGTCATAACTGGGGAAGTTTCATTTTAACCTATAATACATCAATATACATATATATATCCTACAATATATCTTTAAATGCCGTTTTCCCTAAATATCTTTTTTCCTCATACTCATACCAGTTTCATTCCTGTCTGTATTCAGAACGTTTACAGAGAGGTTTGTTCATATGTCATTCATAGCCTGATCTATACAACATTTTATCACAAAAAATATAGCACATTTTATTTTTTCATGGTTGTATCCTGAAACCTGATTTTTTTTAACCTGGCTTTATCCAATGTTCAGATTGCTGTTCTTAGAAATGTATGCAAATTGGCACATATTCGATAAGATAATGTTCCATTTGTGTATTTAAATACACATTTTCAGAAAATTGTAATGCAAAAAAATAGTCTTAATGTAAATAATCAACTGGGGAGGTTCCATAGTTACATATTCTAACCTATTCACCTGGGGTGTTTCTCTTTGATGATCATACTTTTGTAAAAATATCCCTTTGAAAAGTAGCTATGTCTTTCAAGTAAATTGAGTTAAATGTTCAATATTTAACTCTGATATAGTAACTTTTTACTTCCATCTTAGTAACATTTTATATTGTGTATTGATTCCTTATTCTTTTGGCCAACTCTGCTGATTGAATAGTATCCTGAGGTATTTTGTTCATGAGGCAGAAGTCACTAGCTTTCACTCTCAAGCAGACTGCTTTTCTGCAATGTCCTGTTTTGTTATGGTGTAATTTTCCATTTACTTCTCTACTAAGTACCCTATTGCCTCACTTGATGTCTCTTTTATCCAGACCTTCCCTTTCTTAAAAGGGAAGTGAGTCAGACAAAACCCTATGTGGTCCATCTTGTAAGTTAGCATGCAACAGAACAACAGTACAGTTGGTTGAACTGCAGTAACCCTGTGACCTGAGTAAGAACCAAGAAGTCTGTGTCTGATAGTTTGATATCTGTTGTTTACACCAAATGGTCTGCTGCAAAGGGCCGAATGCCTATTTGATGCGAACGACTTGATCTATAAGGTGCTATCGCGATGATGAATAGCCTACAATTGAGTTCAATGAGCCTTCACATGCCTCAACACCCACATATTACCTCTGAAAGACTATGTCGCCGTCTCTTTTGTCATGAAGTGGCCAGTGGGTTTATGTATGAGCCTGTGCTTGCGTGCATTTAAGCTCCTCTTGAATAATTGTAGGAGGCATAGGGCGTGAAAGTGCACGTCCTGCGTGCTCCCAATTGGCAATAACAAGCCTACAAAAGGGCTGTTTTTGTGTTTGGCCAAGGGCTCATGTGGTGACTGATTTTGTGTGCCAGCTCTGAAGGGGAGGGGAAGGATGGGAAGAATAAAGGGGTTGCAATAAGAGGGAAAATCTCTGCATGGGGTGTTTTTGGAGGGTTACTTGCAGTCATGGGCTAGCTAGCACCTGCTAGTTTGCTAGACGGTTTTTTTAAGTTGCTGGGCAGTACTCACAGCGCAGACACCCTATAGGAACTGACAGAGCAGAAGTGCTGATCTGGCAGGATGCTTGTGGTTTTCCTGTTTTTCCAACCATGACTGATCCGTGCAACAAAGGACAGTTTAAAGTAGGAGTTTCACTTGTCTGTTATTTGCCAGATAAACACTGGTTCCCGAAAGAAGTGATATCATCGGGGACAAACACCCGCCATGGTGTTAGTCATTCTTTCATTTTACATGCAATGCCTTTTAACCCAGATAGAAAAGCGTAAACATGTTTTTTCTTGTAACAGAATGAGGCTGCTTGTAGAGTAAAGAAGCTTAAATGAACAAATAATTGACTTTCAGAGAATAATTAACTATGCATATCTCTACATAAACATAAAATTCCAAGCCACATGTCTTTAAGATTATTGTTTTGGGCATTTGCCTTTATTTCTGCTAGCGTACAAAGAGTTAAAAATGAAATGTGAGGGGGGGGGGGGGGGGGGGGGGGCATGTCCAATCCAAGTGTCCAGTCTGATTCCAACCATGGATGTTGATGTTGCAGTCCCATGCCAACTCAAAATCCCTAATATAGCATAATCCAAGCATTAATTATATTACATTGATTATCTAATTGTCAGTTCATGTGATCTTTATGAATTCATATTTCATTGTTTTATCTTAATTCAGACACCTCAAAGTGATTCTTAAGCAGTTACCATCTCCTTGATTAAAATGAATCTCAGAAAAATGTGTGTTCTGCTCTTGAAACTCACAGCATTTGTGTTTCTTTATGAAGCAAATTAGGTTTACTTTATCTTCCAAAAAGGAAAACACAGCTGCAACTTTGTGCAGCATGGATTCAAGCAGAGGGGTCAGAGGATAGGAGATGAGATGAACAAGGGACAAATGGTGTCCTCTACTGGCCTCTGCTCTACACTTCAAAGGAAAAATCCTGCTGAGTTTGAGCATAAACTTTTCATTTTTTTCATTTGAGGAGTGACTGATCTGAGTTTAGGGCATTCATCACCATCTTTTCCCCTGAGGCGATCCAGATGTATAGCAAGCTGAAAATCTCATGATGTGTGTCCTTTGCAACCGCTATGGGGTCGTAAAGTTATGTTTCTTAATCACCGTATGACCTGTCAGAAAAATGAAAAGTACATTTAGAAAGACCCATACTGAAATTTTGTAATCGATCTCTTTGGAGCATTTTTGCCTTTCTTTAATAGCTGATGGTGAGAGACATGACATGCAACAAATTATCCCCTGCCAGAAACAAACATAGCAGTTCAATGATATGCATCTTAACCGCCAGGAGGATGCACATGTTTCCAAACATATGCTTGCATGTGGGCACACTCTCTACAAACAGCATCTGTGCAAATATGAATATCTCTTATTGACATGTCTGAGCAAAGATGTGTATGCAAACGCACTGATGCATGGCTTATAATATAATATGGGCCTAGATAAAGGAAGAAATGATAGTGTCAACATAATGCGAATTCAATCAAGGGCACAGTGTGTTCCCAAATTCCTGCTTGGATCAAGAGAAAGGAATCTGGGAACAGATCTTTACAAGTCTGGACGAGCAAAAGTGCAGGCCGAGGGTTGTGGGGTTTGGCTGCGTGAGGAGCGCTAATGGAGAAAGGGGGAGGATTGGGGTGGAGTACAGAGAGCACGAATAGTAAAAAAAAAAGAAAAATGATTTAAGATTCATGACTTCTGTGGGAACGGAAAGACCCAATTCAGCAAGGGGTGTGGTCAAATAGGCCAATAACGTCCTATAAATGCAGTTGTATAATTAGTCCTGTCGCCTTATGCAGCAATTGCTAATGTAATGGGTAAAGATGAAAAAGTGTATTAGAAGTTGCTCAGGATAATATTGTTATTATTTAGTCATTCAGTTTATCTAAGACTTCTTTGTGAAGTCTCCACTTGTTAGTGTCACTGAACCTCTTCTTAAATAATAGATTACACTTGTGTTTGATCAGAGAACAGTGGAACAGAACAGTGGAAACGGAGCATCTTTTCTAAGTTCTTTATTCACTCAGCACTGTTCAGCACACAGGCAGTGTGCTTACAGTGAGCAGCATGGTGGGCATGTGACACACAAGGGACACTAAAGTCAGACTAAAGAACAGACAGGCAGCATTACAATAACTGATGCATCAAGTTGTACATTCTTCTTTGGTGCAAGCACAACAAGAAATGCAGAGAATACAGAAGGACACTTCACCTAAAAGTGCCCCCCCCCCCCCCCCCTCATCTTTTGATCATAATCATTATTCAGTGCATTTAGTGAAAAGAAAGACACTTGTGCTTGGTGCATTTAGGAATGATATACCATTCCTGCCTATGAGGACAGCAGTTATGTGTACAACCAAACGAAATGTAGGAAGCTCAATACAAAACGCTGGGTGGTGGGTTGACAGCTATAACGGTTAATTACCAGTAGAAAAGCAAAGCATATTACCAAAAATTGTTTCCTGTTTGTGTATTAAATGCTGTTACTGACTGGGGTGCTTGGGTTCAGTGATCAAGGGAGGTCATGAGAGAAGAAAGGGTGACTATGCAGTCAAGAAGCCAAACAGACGTTTATCTGTTCTGTAAAAGATGCATCTCATCCCCCTCCTTCATCTCATCATCCCCTTATCCTGAACAATAGCGCACCCGTATGAAGATATCATCAGTAACTCTCAACTCCCACCTTTCCCCCAGGGTATTAAGAAATCAGAGTCTTTCTTTAAGAACTGGCGGTCGCCTTGACCTTTTCCATGATGTTCTCAATCTGCTCACGGATCTGGGTGGCATAGGGGGAGATCATCTCGGTCAGATCGTCGATCCTGCCTTCCAGAGAGGTGCGCAGCTCCTGGACGGTGGCCTCCAGCTGGGTCTTGATGCCCTCGGCCTGGCTCTCCAGTTGCTGGCCCAAGCCTTCGGCCTGGGTCTTCAGAATGGTGGAGAGGTCGCTCAGCTTCTTGTTGGCGGTGTCACTGGCCTGCTGGACGTAGGGCTCAACATTCTCCTTCATGGTGTCGAGGTTCTGGGAGGTGCGGGACTGGATCTCACCCAGGTAGGTGGCCACGGTGCTTAGGGGGAAAAAGAAGGAGACATTTAGATTTCATGCAAAGAAAAAAAGTTTGATAAAGTGTAAAACCCTTCACCCCACTTACTTGCGAATCTCCTCAGTGTCCTTGTTCAGGCGTTTCTTCAGCTTGTGGCTATAGGTGCTGATGCGGCCGCGAACATCATCGGAGTTCTGCTCCACCATGGTCTTGAGCTCACCCAGATACACAGTGCTGCGCTCCTTGGCATCCAGCATGTCCTTCTGGAGTTTGTTGGCCAGAAGCTGCAGGTCCTGAGACAGCTGTCCGGTGGAGATATCGGTGTAGGGGGTCAGCTTGGTATTGATGTCGTCTCTGTATGCTGCCAGCTCTGCCATGCTGTCGGTGATCAGAGTGCTGGAAGCAGAGGGACAAGATGGTCAGACATGAGGACAAATTAGGATTGTAACTACAGTTCAAGGTTGTGGGTTGTAGTGAACAAATCCCAGCCTATTGAAAACAAGATGGCAAGAGAATGATAAAGTTAACTTACTCTAGCTCCCTGGTGAGCTGAGAGGCCTTGAGGTCCTCCACAACTCCATCAGCCTTTTGGTTCAGTTCGGAGACGTACTGCCAGAAACGATCCACAGATTCCTCCCATCTTAATGTGGTGGCATCAGCCTGGCGCACAACACGGGCATTGCAGCCTGTCATGGGCACAGTGGAAAGGTTGGATAAATATACAAATCTGATAAAAGAATTAGTGTTGTCAATCCTAGACCAAGTCAGTGCACTTACCAGTGATGACTGCCAGAGCAAGGATCAGAGCTACGGCCTTCATGGTTGTTGGATAGATAGATACTCCTGTGAATTAAAGAGGGGAAGGATAAGCAACAATGCAAAGGCATGAGGCAGAAATTCCGCCATTAGATAATACAGCAAGACTACAATTTAAGCAGGAAATTTATTTTTTTATTTATTTTTTTAAGAAAAAAGTCACTGTTTTAAATAAATATAGTCATATGGTATATCTGAGCAGTATAAATATTTAAAACGAGAAATACTCCAATTCTAACATGGATAGAATAATCAGAAAGACGTTTCTATAAACGGGTATTAAATGAGAACACTAGATCTCTTTGCACGCCGTGCGGTCCTGCCACTCACCTGAGAGTTTGAGCTTCCTCAGTGCTCCCTGTACGGTGACTGCGGGCTTTTATACAGTGGCAGGAGACTGTTGCGCGAGCGAGGGGGAGGGAGGGGGGAGTCGGGAGGCGGAGGGGGGTGGATGCCCGCGAGCATTCACGTGGTGATGATGATTTGTCTGCACAGATTCCTGTTTTCCCTCCACGCAACTTTTCACCAACACCGCGTCCGAAGTTCTCACAGGTTTGCATTGAGTGAGGGGTTGATTAAGCAATCTGGATGCCACGAGAATAACAAGGTGAAAGTTTCACGATCATCGTGAAAAATACGCGTCTTCTTTTCACAGCTTACAAAGCCTGAACAACAGTGAACCTCACATGTGTTGCTGTTAGACGTAGAAAGTAGCAAATTACAAGTTACAAGTTTTTTGGTGAGGCTAATTTACTTTTTTCATTATTCTCAGAGGTTGGAATCGTTTTGCATCTTTTACTCAAGTAGTCTCACTACAATGTAAAATATTGTAATATACTCCAATACAAGTAAAGGCTGGTGAGATGAAGTATACCAATCATATTTATATACTGTTTTGTTTAAGTTTTAATTATAGAAAAAAAGCATAAAAAATGTATCTACCTTAGATTTGTGCTTTAGTTCAATACTTGAGTAAATGTACTTCGTTAAATTCCGCCACTGAAAACGGAAATAAAAGCATTTATCAGCTCATTTAGTTACTTAGAAAGAGGAACTACGAAGCATGATGGCATGATTTAATATATTCTGCAACAGTATATGAAGAGTTATATATGTGGCGACATCTCAACAGTGTGTGCCAATAATTGTAATTGAACAAGTGAAATGGGTGCTTCTGATTCTTCAGTATATGTAGTTGCTAATTCCATTATTTGTATGCACCTTTACTTTTATTATATAATGGTATTGCTACTTTTGTTCAAGTAGGCTACATATTTTAGTAATTCCTCCACTTCTGGGTTTTGCTGGTTTTGAGTCAAGTGACCACAAGTTTGCAGGTTTTTCTTTGATCCTTATCACCAAGTGTTCTCATGATATAAATCCCCCTGGCACCAGGATGCAAATAAGCCTTTCACACTTGCATTGCAATCTAAATGGTATGCCGTTGCTGACCATTGACACCCCACCTATCTACCCCTTGCAGACACACAACCCCCCAAGTCAATCCCTCTCAGGTACAGTAAAACCACTCTACAAAAGAAGGATTACAGGTAATAAAGTACAGAGAACATGAACTATTTGTATTAAGTGTGAACTGGACAATGGGCCAAAGAAGTCGATTATACAGGAACCATGGAGGGAAAAAAGGATATTTGTTTCTGTGGTAGGTTAGTACAGAGGACAAGAAATTCACAGGATTTTGTAATTGGTAGATAAAAAAGGGGATGTTTGATACAGAAAGAAGGTGGTTACCTCAGCTTATTGAGCAACAAATGTTCAGTGGCCGAGCATAACTGTCATGAGTCATCAGTGTGTTTTGCTGCCATTAGTTATGATATAAAAAAGTGTTTTGCTCTGATTCTATCAATGACTGTGTTTAATGACCTTAGCCCTTTAGGACTTGGGCTGTGTGTTGTCAACCTAATATTTTTAAACCCAACTTTACACAGGAACAAAGTTTGAATGGGTTGGCTTGGTCAGATAATTAGTGTGAGAGCATGATAACATTAGTGTGTGATAACCCAAAGGGGTCAACTGTGTGTTGATCGAACGGAAGACTGTGCCTAAATGTATAGTTCAGCTGTTGTGTAATGTATGAAAATGTTCACTGTTTAAACGCTAATCAAACGACAATGAGATTAGAACCGGTTGATAAAATCTGAAGTAAGATACGATAAGATTGAACTCAGTATGTTTAGGCGTCACTTTTCTGTTAAAAACCTTTGACCTTGATATTCCACAACAATAGTGTGTAGTGTGTGTCGCTGCAGGAGGTGTGTCACACACAGAAAGATACTGTATGTTCAGCTAGATAACAAGTCCAGTCCAGTTCAAACACACAAACAAATCAAGATGAATAATATAATTCCACCTGAAACATTGTTACGCAATTACTTTTTTTGTTTTGTTTTAAGAACACGTTTGATCTCTTGTGAAACATTCACTTACACTTCTAAGATGCATTTCCAGTATGGCAATAATAGACGTAAACTACATATTTTGTGCTTGCATTCTGCAGATGTGATGGACCACAGTGACCAAACTACACACAGGTCACAGACCAGACACCACAAACCCAGAATGGCGTGCCTGGCTTTGCTGAACCTCCGGGATAAAGAGTCAGAGGCGCGGAAGTGAAACAGAGAGATTCAAGAAGAAGCATGAGGTAATACAGTAAAATATCTGCCACAGTCATCGAAACTACAGTGGCTTCTCCTTTTGTTCCACAATAACAGAGGCAATGATTGATGTCTACCAAGAACAAATGTGTGAGAGGGCATCTTTATATGAACAAAAGTAACCCCAGCCTGATGATGGTTTCTGTTAATTAGGTTTTTTGTTAAAGTCCGGATGATCTCACCCCTCCAAACAGGCAAAAATCTGTAGAAACGAATCAGTGAGGTTACTGCAGTTAAGTCTCTGGGTTAAAAGTTGCTAAACTGGGCATTCAAATTCAGAATAGAGTGTTTTTTCTGCAGCATATCCCCCGTTTATCTCAGAGTCAGCTGATGTGGGACGTGTGCAGGCTGAGCCAATTGTCTGAGCAGGGCTGCTGTGTTTATAGCGCCGTCTCACTGTAATGAAGGGGTCACATGCGTGTCCATCAACAAAAGTAACCCTGAGTCACATTGCTGCCTGCTGTCATTCCTTTTTTTAATGCTCAGGGTCAGAGGATAAGCTGATGTTGTCCTTTTAGACTGAAGAATAAAAAAGCCTCATGTTCAAGCAGAGCAGAAACTTGCTTGGTTGGCAACATGTTTCTTAATGATCACAAATACTTTATTTGGTCGAGTATTAGTTTAAATCAGAGTGAATTACATCTAATTAAAGGATTAGCTTGACATTTTAGGAAATATGTTTGATCACTTTCACGCTGAGAGTTGGATAATAAGCCTAATACCACTCTTGGTTTCTTACTTTGAGAATACACATTGCACAACTACTCAGTCTGCTTTAATCACCAAAAATGATCACCTGTCTTGCCATAGAAAGTAATCGTAAGTGATCTGCAGTTTCATTTTTTCTATCCTATCTCCTGTCTGATTGCACAATGCTGGAAAATACCATCTTGTTGTTGCTTTTCGGGGGGGGGTTTTCTTTGTCATTCATTTACTTAAATAATTATGTAATAACTGGGTTCATAAAGCCCAAATCAAAGTTTTTTTAAAGCTTTAGGTGCAAAGAGCAAACTCGTATCAAGACAAAATAACTGTAATAGTGTAGAACAACAAACCCATTCGGTATTTGTATTAATAAATCAGGAAAGGTATTACAACTTTTAACATGCAGATTCAAAATATAACCTGAAACCTTCACATAATCAGACATAATAGGAAATCAGAGCTGTGTGTGTGTGCGCTTGGAGGGTTAATTGTGAGCATAGTCAGTGACAAATGGGGGCAGAACTGAGGAATGTTGTTTGCCACTGGGTAAGGCAGCGTGGGAGCGACCTGGCAGCGGGGATGGAGGCACAAAAGGAAAACTAAAAAACAAGGTGGAAGCAGGACTTGTTTATGTGAAATTCCAGACTCGCAAAGGCAAACCTGAACATGCCTTATCAAGGACCCACAACTTAATCCTACAGGGGCGGGGCAGCGGGGGGCAAGATTTTGCAACATGAACTGAACAACTGAATAACTACTTATTTTTATGTGGAGCTAAAGTTTATTGCTTTCTTACTACTGCCAAAAGTGAAGTATCTGCATTGAAAATGTATGGCCGCTATGTAGCCCTCATCTGCACATCAATATACTGTATAATGTAGTGACTCTATATGTTCACCAGGTGGCACTAATTCTCATCAAAAATGTCCAAAAGTGTTTGTTTTTATGTTCGCGTATGAAACGATGAACAACATATACTTCTTTTAAAGCTGATTAAAATGTTCAAACCATGTATTCATGTATATGAGTAACCACGTTGGAGATATTGTTATTCTATTTCCTGTTACCTGTTGTTTTTCTTGTGCTTTTGTTTATTTCATTTAATATGAAACATTTGGCATCCTCAGACCTCACTAACACTCTTTAAAATTTCAACAGGACTTTGTATATAACCAACAGACTCACAAGTTTATGTGTTGCCTTTATTTTCCCAATATAGAAAGAGAACACAGTGTCTGGTCACAGATAAACACTCAATATTTATTATTTATCTTTTCGTTTCATACTTTAAATATATATAGTTTAAGACCATTTCAACCTTTAATACTAACAAACTTTTGTTGTCGTATTATTAAAACATGAACAAGTTCTTTGGATCTGAGAATTGTGTTTTTTTAATGCATTTTTTCTGTTTAACATGAGGTGGAGGTTGACTTAGTTGGCTTTGGTAAAGGACTCGTAGAGGGTGGTGAGCTGGGCCTGAAGGTCCTGGGCGTAGGGGTCCAGCCTTTCCCTCAGCTCATCGACGTAGGGGGCAGCCAGTTCTTTCACCTGTTGGGCTCTCTGAGTCAGCTCACTTTGGACCTTCTCCGTCGCGGGCGCCACACTCTCCTTGAAGTCCTGCAGGTGCTGGTCCACCTTCAGCTTCAGGTCATCGGTGTAAGGCCCCAGCTGAGCCTGCAGATCCTTCACACTCTGCTCCAAGTTGGTCTTAAGCTCCTCACTCTTCTGCATCAGGAGGGTCCTCAGGGCGTCGGTGTCCATGGATTCTGCGAAGGGGGCAAGCTCCTGTTTGAGCTGCTCCACTCTCTGCTGGATCTTGACTTTCATGTCCTCGGTGTAGGGCTCCAGCTTTTCCCTGACAGTGGCCAGCTCCTGGTTCACACGCTCTCTCAGCACATCGGCCTCTGTGGTAACTTTGGTGATCAGGTCCTGGGCTGCAGGGGGAAGCTGCTCCTGCAGGGTGACTGCATACTTGCTGGCCACATCGGCACTCTCTGTCAGACGGGCACTAGACAAGAGAGGGAAGAGTGAGATCAAGTTTTACCTTTACTTCATTTCATTGTGAGAAGTTAATGCATGTCCTAGAGCATTTCAACAATGTTCACAATGGTCTTGTCCGACATACTTGACATCCTGTCCGAGCTGAGATTTCCTGATCATCTGGAGGGTGTCATCAGCTGTCTGGGTGGCCTTGGCAACATAGTCCCAGAAGGCATCAGTCAGCACATCCAGCTGTGGCTTGGGTGCATCAGCATAGAAAACGTTGGCATGACAGCCTGTTGGATAGACACAGACAGTTTGAAGAACAGCTCAAAGTATTTCAGCTCAATTTGAATTTAAATCGTTTTTTCATGCTCCAAAAAAAGAATAAAGGTAATTTGTTATCATACTCACCACTGAAAACGGCTAGGACGAGCACAGCAAGGACCTTCATGGTTCTCAGACCTTATAACAAGGAGATACAAAGCTGGTTAGCACAGTGCGGTCAGCAAGAAGTACTTCTGAAATAAAAAGCTCAGCTGCTACTCCGAGCCAATTCTTCATCCTCTTACCTGAGTTTGCGAGTGTATCTGGAAGTTCACTTAGCAGCGCTTGTGCTCAGCTGATGAAGTTCTACAGCTTTTATAGCATGTCAGACTGTAATGATCCCAAAGTCCAGGCGCTAGTGCCTTGCTGTCACCTTGACTCACCCTGCTGTCCTCACCGAAACTTTGTGCCAGAAAATCCATGAGGCACACATGCACCAGCCCAAACTCTTAAATCAATGCACATACACGATGAGTACATAATCAATTTTCGACAGCGTAATAATGTAAATGACCGCATGCCTGATTTTATTTTTTATTTGCTTTACTTGATGTATAAAACCTAAATGTATGTGTAATTCTTCAGTGTTAAGAGTCTGACAAAATCCGTAAGTTTAACCAGAGATGAACTTTGTCCTCACAAGCGTGTCTGTAATCACTTAGCTGCTTTTCGTAGCCACAGATAACTCCCTGCCAAGACAGACCTCTCCTTAATTTCTTTGATGTTCAGATTTGATTAGATACACAGTGAATGTTTTATTGTTTCTATTAGCGGGACATGCACCAGTTTACGTCACAGTAGCTTATGGTTCTAGCATGTGTCTACTCTATGTGTCAATTTGGCCAAAGGTTCGCAGACTCATACACCTGAAGGACAAAGTAGCTGCTGATTCACACCAGACATATCATGGTCCACTTCTCTTAAACAACATTTTATTGTCGTTTACTATCCGATGGAGAGGAAAAGATCATACACAGTTTCTGAGACTTGAAACTAGAACATTTGATTGAAAATATTTGATCATTTCTGCCCTGAGAGTCTTTATGTATTTTACCTCCTGCTTATTTGTGTATTCAAATTAAATTATATTATGTAGTTTGGTCAAATTGTTCCAAACTACTTATGCCAGTTATTCCTCTCAGTAATAATTTGTACAGGTTAACAGTTTGAAGGATATGAAGCCGTTTTCAAAATAGACTTGTACTTGTATTAAAAAACAGCACTAATTGATTCACTGCTGCCATAAAACAACCAAAACACTAAGCATGACCAATTAATATTGATATTACCATAACTTAACATATTCTGCCTACTCCTCTGCTTTGACTATGCATGTAGGTACACTATAAAGCACTATACTGGGACCTCCAAAGATGGATTGCCATAATCAGCAGTTAGACAGACGGTGTTGTGAAGTTGAATTTGCACACTGAGATTTACCAAATTGAGTTACATTGAGAATAAACAAAACATTTTGGTGCCTTGTGCTATTTTATACATGTTGCTTAACCCTCATACAAAGTCCACCAGTGTAAGCATGTCACGGTTATCTGGAGTTATCTGCAGGCTGTTTACACTGGACTGCATGGGTAGTTAATTGCTATTTACTAAATGCTTTCTAGAGAGGGGTCAGAGGATGACTAGGCAATCATTATTGTGGCGTAAGACAGGTTTTATTGTTAAAACATTACCAAAAGCCACATAACCAATTTATACTGTAGCGGTTGTGTCAGTGTGTCTGCATTGTAGTTTCAGGGGTCATGTGATAGTAGCCCTGAGAAGCACCAGAAACAGGAAGAGAGCCATGGTGACAACATGGAAGGGACTCCTGGACTTTGGGCTCTTGACTACAATTGTCATGTGGCTTCAGTATATATACAAGGAAGTGCCAGTCTGAGGGAACCACAAACCTGCTTAACTCTGAGAGTCGAACACGCCAAAAGCAGGTGAGAATCACATTACATTCCGAACTAAATTTCAGGGAACAAATACAATTGTTGCAACGTTTTTAATGCTTCTTGAGAGTTAACTGGATCATACATTTCTTTCAGCAAGACGCAGTCATGAAGGTGTTTGTTGTACTAGTTGTTGCAGCGCTGTCTGGTAAGTTGCAAGCTTTTCTGTTTTTGACTTGTCTTTTCTGTCTAGTCAAAGCTACAATATGACATTACTTCAGCAACTAAAAAGAGTCCAAATAAATTAAATGGCTGAAAATCTGCACTGTTCTCAAGCTGTGCTTGTGTCCATCCTTCAGGCTGTCACGCCAACCTCTTCTATGCTGATGCACCCAAGCCACAGCTGGAAGTGCTAACGGATGCATTCTGGGATTACATTGCCAAGGCCACCCAAACAGCTGATGACACCCTCCAGATGATCAGGAAATCACAGTTTGGACAGGAAGTCAAGTAAGTTGTGTGACACACAGGACCATGATGACTTGGCCACATGGTGATTAAGATCAGTACGGTATTGCACAAACCTCTGATGGTCTAACCATTACTTTGTCTGTCTTCTAGTGCCCGCCTGGCAGACAGCACTGACATAGCCAGCAAGTATGCATTCACCCTGCAGGAGCAGCTTCCCCCTGCAGCCCAGGACCTGATGACCAAGATCACAGCGGAGGCCGATGTGCTGAGAAATGTGCTGACCCAGGAGCTGAGCACTGTCAGGGAAAAACTGGAGCCCTACACTGAAGACATGAAGACCCAGATCCAGCAGAGAGTGGAGCAGCTCAAACAGGAGCTGGCCCCCTTTGCAGAGTCCATGGACTCTGAGACCCTGAGGACCACCCTGATGCAGAAGAGTGAGGAGCTTAAGACCAACTTGGAGCAGAGTGTGAAGGATCTGCAGGCTCAGCTGGGGCCGTACACCGATGACCTGAAGCTGAAGGTGGACCAGCACCTGCAGGACTTCCAGGATAGCGTGGCCCCCATGACTGAGAAGGTCCAGGTTGAGCTGAGTCAGAGAGCTAATGTGGTGAAACAGATGGTAGCCCCCTATGCTGAGGACCTGAGGGAAAAGCTGGACCCCTACGCTCAGGACCTCCAGGCACAGCTCATGTCCCTCTACGAGTCCTTTGCCAAAGCAAACTAAGTCAACCTCAACACCTGCTCCATCATTTAATTTATCAAGAGGCTGGCCTTGTTTGGTCTACCACTGTTTAAAGCATGAAATATCTGAATTATACTGTAAACAAAATTCAACTCATATTTATTACTAGGTGCGAAGCAAACCTCTGCACTCATCAAATATGTAAATACTAAGTTGTTATTGTGGGTTATGAACTTGGAGACTGTAATGTACTTTTTTTGTAATTTCTGTAAGTTGACACAAATAAATTGAAAAATCTGGAAAATGTACTTTTGTATTTAATAGTCTTTCATAGAATATGTGAATCTGCAAGAAATCTAATCACAGGAAATGTTTTTTTCGACAACATCTGTTTAAGAGCACAGTGTTTTGACAAGCCATCCTGAAAGTACACAGCACTGACAGAATATGATTATTACATAAAACATACAGAGGGACTACTATGGACAACAACCGCAGTGGGAAAAGTGGTGGTTTTTTTTGCAGGAGACAACTGGTATTTATCCCGTGTCCCAACATGTCCTCGTCTCTTTCTTAATCCAGATGCAGACTGTTGTTCTTAATCGGGTACTTGTCAACGCTTGCCATAAAACTGCACCTTGATGGTGTCAACACTAAAATCGAGAAATGTTTGTGAGACGCGTGGCTGACCATTTGTATGTGAGAGAGGCCCAGACAAGTCAGTTGTGGATTTATCCCAAAAAGTGTTTTGCCCTAAAAATCAGATGCATTCTTATTTTCCAGATTTGTTTTGATGGAAAACCACACAATTATTTATTTCATAAAAACCTAGAATTGCACAATCTCTCATTGTTGTAAATAGCCTGACCCTCCAACCATTGACAGTGCCAGCATCCAACGTGGAGGGTCAGAGTCCAATGACAATACCACTGCACTGGACAAAAACAACAAAGTGTGACTCATTCTTGATGTCACAAATTATAAACTGTGTGGGGGGGCAGCAGTGAGTAATAGTTAAGATAAAGCCTAAAATTGTACTTTTTTTCTCACCTACAAGTCCGTAGAATTCAATCTCTCCTTATTGTAATTGCAGCTATTTAAAGGGCTGCTTTTCAAACTACTGCAAAGCTCTGAGAGACTTTACAAATGGGAGTCTGATCTCACATGTTCATGCTCCATGCTGTTTCAACACCTAATTAGCATTTGTGTGGGAACCCAGAATAACTACCCACACTGCATTATCAGTCAAAACAGCCAAAAGGCATCGTTAAGGCATCGTTAAGGCATTGATCCCAACGGCCACTTTCTAATACAGGAAGCTAGACGCATGTCTGTTCCATTCAAACTAGAACTCACACCACTGAGAAGAGGGAGGTGTTCTGTGACGCACACAAGTTCCTTTGAACAAGACACATCTTGCTTTAATCACCGTGGTGACAAACAGAGGTTTACTGTTGTTTTGATATAGACACGAGGTCGTTACTAGACTGTTGCTGCTGGTTTGATAAGTAGATCGGATCTTGTGGAGAGGAAAAGATGGCTGTTTTGTGTCCATGGGACATTGTAAATGCACTTAGGCTGTGTTGTCTGCTCTACCTTGTTGTTCCCCATCAGCTGGACTGATTTTAGAATAGGATTGTTATGTGGAGATGATCTTGGGGAGGTGCACACCTCAGATATAATATAATCCAACAGCCCCGTAAGAAATACTTGAAGCTACTGTTTTTACTTTGTTAAAACGGTCTCTGGGAGGTTTTCTTTTCACTCATTGCCGAAAAATGTTCCACCTATAATCAACAGCTCCAGTCCAAACTAAAATGTACTACTATTAGTCTAAAAAAGGTGGTATCTTTTGGAGAGCAATTGTATTGGACTGCAAAATAAGTATACTGTGTTTGTATGTGGCCATATTAAAGTAAGGGTAAATCATACATAAAGAGTGGTGTCTGTGAATTCCACAGCTTGGTTTTGTAGTTTACTTTAGTACTTCCATTGTATGCGTTATACTCCAATTCTACTACATTTCAAAGGGGAATACTTTTTAATTGTGTTGAAAATATTTAACAGCTTAAATTACTTTTCAGGTTTTACATACTAAATATATGATCAGTTTATAAAATGTGTTACATTGTTTTAGAATAATAATACTATAACTAACAACAACAACAACAATAATAATAATAATAATACAATTAATAATAGAGGGGGACTTTGCATAGTGAGCATTTTTGCTACTATTTTAACATAATATTTTAAATAGGGGTCTAGTACTTGTAATGGATTACATTTACATGGTGGTATTGCTACTTTAACTTAAGTAAAGTATTTAAAACTATAGTTCCACGACCTGGTTGTAGACACTAAACTCCCATTTTGTGTGTTTGTGTGGGGGAAATGTAAGTTGCCTTAAGACAGAAGCTTCTGCCAAATGAGTGTTAAAGTTCTGACTCATGCAACACAAGGACGTGAGTGTCATCTGTGCCAGTAGAAGAGGCTAGACTGCCACCCAGTGGTGAAACTGTGACAGGGCAGTGTCAGAGCTTCAGTGCGAATACGATATTTCAGATTTATTTGTTGTAATTTGTATTCATAATCAGATTTATTTATTTTACTATAGTAGGTTTTTATATACAATTAATTAGCTTTGGTGTATTGGTGCACAGAAATAACATACATTTATTAAGAATTGTAATTAAAAAATGTACTGTATATATATATATTAGAATAAAAATATAAAAATATATAAAATAAAATAAAAATATAAAATATAAAACAATTCACACAAATATATATTGAATAGAAAAGAATCTTTTTGCACAAAACGTTTTGTGCAGAAATGTGAAAAGGAATTCACAAAAGTTCACAGTAAGGGAAGAAACAGTTTATGGTATGAGGTTTTGTGTTCTGTATTAATACTATTCAAACTCACTAACCACTTGACCATCTTGTAAAAATATGCTGTAAAGTACTCTCTCTAAAAACTATACACAAGACCAGAAAAATAGATCACATGAAAAAATATAGTTAATATGTTAGATTAATAATCTGACTTTTATTATATATAATGTATCACTCACTGTCAGGATTACGAATGATAATATTTTCATATTTTTTCAATAATAACATAATTCTTTGTTTCCTGTTATTTACTTTTCATTTACCTTGGTACTTTTGACTTTAGAGCACGTGTTCATCATTCATTCAGTTATATTCACATTAGAAATGCTCTTGAGTTTATGTTTGGCTGTTTCTATTCTGTCACACTTGCTGTAAAAGGAATTTTGGCCGACAAAACACAAGGTACAATACAGCGTGACACTGATGTAAAGGTTAAAAACACCCATCGGCTTCTTACTATGAATGATATGGTCCTACCTGCCAATGTCAGAACCGGTTTAGTAATTTCACATAAAAGATTTCTTTATTTGTTTTTGTCTGCACTCCTCTTTTGGTGAGCTGGGTTGTTTTCACTTGTTTATCAAACCACACTCAAACAGGTGAAGCAGATGAGCTGAGATTTCTTTTAAAACTCTTAATAAACAATCCGAATGTATTTATAACTCAGCTTTTACTTTGGTTGTTGCTTGTATGCCAAGTTTTTAAGGGCGTGAAGGGTACAATGAGAAATATGTGACTGCATGGCATCTTTATATCTAAAAAAAAAAGACTGATTGCATATGTTTCTCGTTTTCAAGGAAAGATTGTGCTTTACTTCCATACAAAATTTAATTCAAAGTTTTCTCAACAATGGCACTGCAGTTTGCAAAAGACATAACAATAGTGTTCAGTTATATGTACAGAAAGAACGGAAGATCGCGTGTGTTCACAAGAGAAGTCTAACCAGTAGTCAAAGCAAGTGTAAGGTAGAGGATCATGCCTGTCAACAGGCTATTGTCTGAGACAAACCAAATGTCAAGTTTTCACAAATGAATGACGTCACAAGATTGTGGAACACAGATTTTAAAAAAATCTGGTTTGTCCTGACACACCTTTCCATGTGAGCGTAACCTTTTACCTTTTTGTTTCATACACGTCAGTCAATTTGAAAAGATGAATGAAGTTAAAAAGCATAATATATCAGTTTGTTCATTTTTTTGTGTGAATGTGGTAAGCCCTCGATGTTCTGTGTGGTCCTGGAGAAAACCTCTTTATCGGGTCTAATTTTATTGTGATTGCTTGTAAACATGATTTTGTTCTGACATGTTCAGAGGTCGGCTATAGAAAATAATATACTTGTTCACAACGGACTAAAATGCTCTATTTCTGTGATTAGTCTATTTAGATTCATGTTATTGGAGTTTTATATCACTATGTTCGTAACATAGATCTAAAAGGGCGTTATACCTCTCTGCGGTATTTATAACAATAATACTGGACATTTCTTTGTCTGTAAATTAATTTCTTTGCATTTAAAAGCAATGTATTTTTTGTTAATACAACATTTCCTTTTTGTTCACAACAAATCCCTCTGCTCAAAGACATGAAAGATGAAACTTTTGATACTTTTTTTCCATTCAAGTAGAAAAAAAGAAAAATATATCTAAAGTGAAAAAAACAGAACAAGTTTAAGAACAACTGAAATAGTGCATAAACAAACAGGCTTGCAGGTGCAGACATTTCAAATAAATGTAGCCAGTGATGAACCTCTTATGTCACTTATTCTGCTTTCAATTAGGTGTGTGAGATTTGAGTTGAGTGTGTTGGTACCTTGATATTTGGTAAATGTTTGATCTTTGTAAATATATTATTACTTTACTGTGTGCTTTGGTACATTTTGTAAAAAGAAAAAGAAAATAAGTTTAACAAAATCTTAAGGAAAGAGGTAAAAATGAAACACCAAAGTATGGTCTACATTTTTTAATACCTTGTGATTTGCAAGTGCCTTCATCATTTCAAGTGATTATTGTAAAAAAAAAGAAAAATAAAATGATATGCAGCCAGAGCAAAAACCTATAAATATAATTTTGGAAATATTAAACACCATTTTGATTTATAGATGTAACAAGTCTTCGACTGAACGACTGAGACCTGCCTGAGTTTCAGATGTGATCTAACTTGAGCCCAGTGACGATGTGGACAGATGAGAAGGGAACCTGTCTAAACCAGCTGGGTGGAAAAAACTAAACAAAACCAAAATGAATATGTTGAAAGATTTACATTGTCACAGGAGACTGTATGTACAGAATGTGAAAAGTGTGTTTTACAAAAGGCCCCTTACCTCTTCTTACATAATGGAAACCATTACATAATGGAAACCTCATCCTCATCATTCCATTTCTGTCACACTAAAGCTGTTCATATCTGAAGTTGCATCTCAACAAGGTTATAACTTTTTCGGTTGCTTATAAGTACAATAACTCTTTAAGACATTTTGTGTAGATATGTAGTACTGTGTGCAGTTATAATTTTAGGGTCACCCTTTTTTAAAGTTGCCTAATGTATATAAACATACATACATATACATATATATATAGACAATAAACTTATCACTGTTGCACATAACAATTTTAACCACAACTAAATTAACTTCTGACATGTTTTCTAAACAGCTTCTATTTCTGTTTGCTTTGAGACTACGCCTCAAAAACTGAGAAAACTAGGAAGCAAATTAAAAAAAGAAATAGTAAATATAATTAAAGGATGTAGCTATATATTTTTCTATTTTCTTTGTGTACATGGTGCGTGATGTACAAATGTGATACTCAAAAACCCTTCCTGCGTGCTTTTACACTTGCTTCATCCTGCTCTTCCACTTTTCTTCATGAACTGGTCCACTATGTTTAAACAAGACTACAAGGGCTGTACTTTTGCACAGCATTGCTAACATGCTCACAATGCCATATAAACATGCTGATGTTCAGCATGGTATAATGTTTACCAAGTTTAACATCTTAGTTTGGCGGGTAAAAGGAATAATGTTCAGGCATTTCCTATACAACAATAAAGGTAATATTGTACTGATACAAAATAATCCCTCTTAATCATCACTTATGACCTACTACAATGCCTTGTCTAGAGTCCTTAGCATTGCTAAAATGAAGCAAGACCTTCACCAAACTTGTGTTTCCTTTAATGCCAACTGATCATCTTTGAGTCAAAGTTCAGACCTGGTCTCTGTCATCATGATTCCTTCATGCATTGAACTTTATTAAGTGAAGCAAAAGGACCTCCACAACATAGTAATACGCACTGTCTCCTCTATCAGAGTGATGCTAAAAAAACAACTAACTTGTTGCATCAGATGGTTTGTTACTGATAAATGACCTGTCATGTGCAGGCATTGACAATCCATGTGACAATGACAAAAGGAATTCAAACTACAGTATGTTGCAAGACTACAATTTTTCTTTGTTTTTTTGACGTCACACTCGCTTAAAACTCTTCTCTTGCTGCCAAAGCATCTCATCTGCAGCTGAGGAACAGATCATCGCAGAAGGTAAGCACAGATGAGCATTTTCCATCCTCTTTAGGTACAAATTAAACAAATTAATTAAATATAAAATGAAATGTATAGCTGCTTTACTGTTTCATTTATAGTGTACATACATCTTTGAAACTTTCATGCTTCTTCATATAATCTCTGTGATGTGTGTTGATGATTTAGGTTTGGTCCAAGACACACTACCAGGATGAGAGGCTACTTTTTTCTCATTGTGAACTTGGCAGTTTTATCAGCATTCTCCCAAAACCCAGTAAGAGTTTATCTTTATATTTTTTGTCAAATTATGATGTATGTCATTTGACATAAGAGTTTAACTACCTAAAGTTTAATTAATTAATTAAATAATTAAGTATTTATTCTGATGGAATTTGGACTTCTTGACTTTTGCCATACTGGCTTTTTATCTTTACTTCATCATCTTTTACTATGGTCATTGTTATGCACCAAAACATCAAGGCAAATTCCTTGTATATATATGTAATTATATGTAAATATGATTCTTTACAGAATGAAGTGCAGATAGTGGGTAAGTTATATTCTTAATTTGATTTGATAGAATTAATTTAACATAATTATTTTCAATGAATCAATGCTACTTTATAAGGCAGCATCTCATCTGTTTTTGTAGATGTTGGTGAAGACAAGGACATTGCAGATGCAAACAGGGGTAACGTTACACCTCTTCATTCATTAAATAGGCTTTGTGGTGGGATTGTTTTGTCTAGTTCATATTTGGCAGAGCACCTTTGTTGTGGCCTCATACTGTCGTCAACTATTAATTATTGATTTTTTTATCTTAGATTTATTACGTGATGATATTCTGGAGGTGAGTTTTGTGGTCAAATATTAAGATGATAAACATGCGTGTTTGAATTATTGTGGGTCACCAAATACATTTCTTATGAATCAGTCACCGAACTCAAGGAGTGCAATTCTTGATGAGAGCAGACTGTGGACATCTCCAGTACCATATGTTTTGGAAAAAGACCTAGGTAAATATATTTTCTCCTGTATAATAACCCCGAATATTAGTCAGTGTTAAAAAAAAAACTTCCACTGGAAGGCTTTTGTCACATAGAGTAGGAGCCGCATAGCAGCAGAACATTGACGTGAACAAAACTATTGAACCTGATCTGAGCAAGAATAACTCATCCATACTTACATTGTCATTTTTTTGGTTCTTCCTTATTACACAACTACCATGCACATTGGAAGAGATGAATGCTAAAGGAGTCATCATGAAAGCCTTTGACCAGTTCAGGTTGAAGTCATGCATTGACTTCAAACCAAGGGACTCTGAAGACTATTACATTTCTGTCAAAAAGTTAGACGGGTATGTATTGTAGGTTTTCTTAATTTTTATGTTTTTTTTGTCCTTCTCTTTCTTGTTTGCTACTTTTGTCCATAACAAGCAACTCAACATTTGTGCCGCTAATACTTGCCCATATCTCACAGTATGTAACAGAGCTTTTGAGATTTATTATTGTTTCTGCACATTTGATGAATATAATCTTTTTTCTTTTTCTAATACGCACAGATGTGAATTGAACTTGCTCTTCGTACAGTATGCTTTGATAAATGAGACCCCTGGTTGATGAGTGCCGTTTCCTGTTTTAGATGTTTTTCATCTGTTGGGCAAAGAAAAAAGAAGAAAGGACAGGTCGTTTCCATTGGGAGATTTTGTGATGAGGTTTCCACCGTTGAACATGAGTTCCTCCATGCGTTGGGCTTCTACCATGAACAATCCAGATATGACAGAGACAACTATGTGAATATTGCATTCGAGAACATCAAAGAAGGTTGTATTAAGACTATCCATATAACATTCCAGTTCTTTATATGTGTCATGCCAAAACACGTTTTTTGATGTGAAAACTACATTAATAAATTAAATTAAAGGAAAAATAGTCTTTACATTATTCCAAAAATACCTGAAAACAACAATTAACTAACAATTAACAATGCAAGTATGTTTTAATTTCTTCTCATTTTATTGTCAAATCAATGATTTGTGAATTATGCTTTAACCATCTTCGCTGCTCTCAAGGTCTTTTTTAATACTGTATGCTTTCATTGAAGGTTGGCTTTCATGTGTCATCTAGGTTTTGAGAATAATTTTCGAAAACAAAGCAACGAAACCAGCACCACCCAGGGAGTCCCGTACGACTACTGGTCAGTGATGCACTATGGAAAAAATGCATTCAATAATGGCAATGGATCAACAATTATCACCAAAGACCCAACATTTCAGGATGTTATCGGTCAAAGATGGGAAATGAGTCCCAGTGATGTTCTGGAGCTGAACCTCCTCTACAAATGCAGTAAGTGTTTGGAGTTTAAAGGGACCCACCAATATTTATTCTGACTACAAAATCAGTCAACTCAGTGTGAACGTAATACACAGAAAAGTAATTGTTTGCAAACAGTCTCCTGTTTCAACTCAGGAACTTATCCTGTGTTTCAACCAGAGTAGTCAGAGTCTAAATTGCCTTCCAAAATGACTAATATACACGTTTTATTGATCTGGCCCCATAATCAACAGCTGAATATTGTTTGTCAGTACTTAATAAAATAGCAAAAAATTGCCTTTATAATAAGACAATTTGTATGCCCATTTTCCAATTTGTCACCTCTGTGGTTAAGGTTTGAAGCAGGTTTAGGCAACTAAAACTACTTGGTTAAGGTTAGAGAAAGATTGTGGTCACGGTTAACCAAAACCAACGAAAGAGACTCCCATCCGCTCCGACTTCACTCCCAAGAGGTTTTGCAGTGCACGAAAACATCAAGGTTTTTTCATCCTTGGACCTGACAGACAACAGCCATTATTCAAAAAGCCACAAGAAGTCCTAGTCAAGGAAATGCACAGACACTGGTCATTTTTACAGGTTTATACAAGATTTCCAAAAAACAACCAATACTATTGTTTTTTACTGCCCTTGCAGCAGTTGCAAGGCATGTATTTGACTAATATTACACATTCGGCCAATTACAATAGTTCCTAAATAGAAAAACCTCAGTGGCAGGAATTGTTGAGGAAACTGTGGCCCAAAATATATAATGCTTAATGCAAAAATTAGATGAGAAGATCAATATCGTTAAATGGAATGCTACAACTGGTTACTGGTTAGTGAACAGGGCAAAACCACTAGCCTGGTATTGTTACAATACAACCCTGAACTAACGCTACACTACACTAACACTTACTACCTACAAAACTGGTTAAAATTCAACTATAACCGATGCTTCTTCTGCAGACTTTGACACAGAATCTTTTACATTTTTATTTGATATCCTAAAGCTAATTAATAATCACTAATCCTGTGTTGTTCGTTTACCTCTACAGACTCCAGCATTGCATTCAAGATGTACTGCGGCTTCTCTAATGGGACCATGTGTCAAATGAATCGCTGTTCACAGGGTGGCAGTGGCTGGGAAATGGTAACACATGTTTCCGGTGGTCCAAGGTCTGACCACACCAATTTATCAAGTGGAGGGGATCATGGTAAGGTTTCTAAATTTAAAGTTTAATGCAATACAATTGTTGAGGTTCCATGACAGGTCGTTAAGGCATTGACCATGAACCACAATATTCCCTGTTCCTATCCAGCTGTGCCCCTCCTGTATGTCAAAGCTCCTCAAAGTTCTCCATGTTCCCCACCCATCGCATAGTTATAACATGTTGGATACGCACAGACAGGCGAAAACACACACTCCGACTCTTGCGGATGCGCTAAGCATTAATCACGTTTTTGACATCGCTGTATTCAGAGCCATCGGTATGGACATGGACATTGTAGCTGCTGCGGTAGTGTTATACATGTTGAACTAAATCAAAGAACCCTTATGATGATTGACTGCAAACAAAACCATACACATTTTATTCTAGATCTGGACACAAAAAGGATCGATTACAGGTATCGTGTGACTGGAGACATTTTGATACTACTTGGTACTTCATTATTTCGGTCGATACCTGAAATGTATTAAGTACCAATGGCCAGCCCTACATTTAAACAGATTTTTACCAACAAAAAAAAAAGAAATGGCTTTGAAGAAAGTCTTACGTAAATCTTGCTGTTATATCATTTATTGAAATGATTGAGCTTATATGTAGATATGACATTTGAAGGCCCATCATAACACATTTACAACGTTCTAGGTCATGATGCAGGTTACTTCATGCATGCCAGCACAGCATCAGGTCAAGAAGGAGACTCAGCCTGGCTAGAGACCCACAAAATGAGACACAATAGGGAGTGTCATGTCCAGTGTCTCCAGTTCTACTATTACCACAGTGGACACAAGTCAGACCACCTCAACATCTGGATCAGAGAGTTTCAAGATGAATGGGACCTCTCAGGAACACGCCGCCTCATGGGACAGATCACTGGTAATCTCAAACTGTAGACTCAAACTCAAATGTTTGAAAGCTATACCTCATACTGCACGTATTAATATTGAAGTAATGTAATTAAGTCATCCCGAAACTTTTCCTCCAGGTCCACCAACATCTTACTGGCAGCTCAAGCATGTTTCCCTGAATGTCACCAAGCACTTCCAGGTGGAGTTTGAGGTTCGTAAAGGAGCAGGAAACTCTTCAGGTGGCTTCTCAATCGACGACATCAATCTGTCCGAGACCGATTGTCCACATGTTACCATGCAGATCGATGATTTTGAGAATACTAGGTCAACCACTCTATACAGTCCACGGCAGTATTCCAGTGGAGGCTATGCCTACAGGGTTGGGATTGCGCTGGCCAGGCGATCTTTCGGACTGTTTGTGCAACTCTTGTCTGGTGAATATGATGACAAGCTGGAGTGGCCTTGCCCACAAAGGCAGACAACCTTTAAAATGCTGGATCAGAACCCTAACATCCAGCTGCAGATGTCCAAGCAAAGGAGTATCACCAGTGATCTAAGCACATCCAGTATCAATGGTAAGTTTAAAAAAAAACATAAAGAAATCCTTGAATGAAAAGTCACCACTTTAGCACACTATATGTTACTTTTTTAGACTTGTGACATACTTACAGGTACCTACATAACATTTGACCATCCTAAGCATTTGGAGTGGGGGCACGCGGACAGTAGGAGCCAGGGATTGAACTGCCAGACTTTGGGTTAAGAGACGACTCGTTCAAAATGCCACCCCATTTGCCCTTAATGATCTATTTGCTTTCTATAAACAGGTAGCTATCAATGGGATAATCCTCGTATGATTGGAACTCCATACGTAGATGAGAAAAATGAGACCATTTTTGTCGGACCTCCGCTTGGCAAACGTTTCTTTGCCTATTACGAAGATATGAAATCCAGAGACTTCATCAAGGGAGGAAGTGCAATTTTTGTGTTCAGCTTCCAAGGTAGGTTGATAAAAACTGTTTTTACTGCTTAACTTGACTGTATCGCTGCTCTGCTTGGAATTCTACAACAAATTAGTTTTAAATATTTCTTTACACCTAACATGAAGTTTTGTTGTACATGATTACTGAAACTTTCTTCTTTTGTTAGATATCTCTCCTCTCGTTAGTGGAAATACTCTACCATGTCCTAAAGTGGAACCAGTGAAGATTAGACACCCTCCTAGATATCAGGATAATGGCCCATGCTCATCACGGTGGGACATTATGTGATCAATTAAGTACATTTTTAGCACTGAATACAACTATTATGTTAAACAATAATTAAATAAAGAATTAAGATTTTAATATATCTTTTCTGATATGCAATTCATAGGATCTTACCCACCACCCGTCCACCTCCTAATACAACAGATGACAAATGGTAATATGATTTACTATGCATGTTAATTAATTTGTTAGCTGTAAAAAAAGTTGGCTCAAAAAGCTCAATATCATGCTGTTGGGACTCTGTTACTCATCACTCTGTCAATACATGTGGCTTATTGTTACTCCAGCTGCCTTATCCTTTCATTTTGGCCAAAGTGTTTCTAGCACTAGTTATACTGGCAGTGGTAGGACTATTTGACAAGCTATACAATGACTTTTTTTAATGATATATCTTTTCTGATATGCAATTCATAGGACCTTACCCACCACCCGTCCACCTCCTAATACAACAGATGACAAATGGTAATATGATTTACTATGCATGTTAATTTGTTAGCTGTAAAAACAGTTGGCTCAAAAAGCTCAATATCATGCTGTTGGGACTCTGTTACTCATCACTGTCAATACATGTGGCTTATTGTTGGCTTATTGTTACTCCAGCTGCCTTATCCTTTCATTTTGGCCAACGTTTTTCTAGCAGCAGTGGTAGGACTATTTGACAAGCTATACCATGACTTTTTTTAATGATTTATCTTTTTGATATGCAATTCATAGGATCTTAACCACCACCCGTCCACCTCCTAATACAACAGATGACAAAAGGTAATACGATTTACTATGCATGTTAATTTGTTAGCTGTAAAAACAGTTGGCTCAAAAAGCTTAATATCATGCTGTTGGGGCTAATAGACTAGTTACATATACAGGTCTGTATATTCATAAATATATACACTACCGTTCAAATGTTTGGGGTCACTTAGAAATGTCCTTATTTCTCAAAGAAAAGCACTGTTTCTTTCAATGAAGATAACATAAAATTAATCAGAAATACATTGTTAATGTGGTTAATGAGTATTCTAGGTGGAAACGTCTGGTTTTTAATGAAATATCATAGGTGTATAGAGGCCCATTTCCAGCAACTATCACTCCAGTGTTCTAATGGTTCATTGTGTTTGCTAATCGCCTTAGAAGACTAATTGATGATTAGAAAACCCTTGAAAACAGTTATGCTGGTGAGAGAAGCTATAAAACTGGCCTTCCTTTGAGCTAGTTGAGTATCTGGAGCATCACATTTGTGGGTTCGATTATACTCTCAACATGGCCAGAAAAAGAGAACTTTCATGTGAAACTCGCCAGTCTATTCTTGTTCTTAGAAATGAAGACTATTCCATGCGAGAAATTGTGAAGAAACTGAAAATTGACACAAAATTGTCTGGGTGACCCCAAACTTTTGAACGGTAGTGTAAATGGAAAAATATTTTTGTTAATCCACTCCTTTCTTCCTGCTGCAGCGTTTTTGGCTTCTCTGCTGGGTTGGTGTGTTCTCCTGTCCTCACCCTCCTGCTAGCGTTGATGGTTTTGACACCTTGATGTACGTCTCCACCTGCGCACATCTCACTTCGGATATCACCAGTAAATTTGCCACTGGCTGAGTAATTCAGCAGTTCTTAAATTTATTCTATATTTCTTTATTTGTTTATGTGGTTATATAGTCGACTAATACAAAAAAGGTGTAATAAGTAAATAACTATTGGTGGATACTGTATTTTGGGAATAGTTGTAGAGTCACAATTATATCATCATATGTTACAATTAAGTACATGTCTGTGGTGTTTGGTGACTGTATATTTTTTTGTATTTGGATTATCTTTTCTGCATTAATCTTAAAAATGTACTTCTATTTCTTATGGTATTGCAGTCTTTCGAAGAAATAAAAGAAAGTATCACTGCTTTTATAACTGGCTAATGAAAAGGCAAGGTTGCTGTGAGCCCTTATATTTTTGTAATAATACTGTAGATTTACAGTATGATGTGGAATTGTATAGCTACAGTGGTTCTTGATTGACCAAAATAGCATATTTGATTAATAAAGAAAATGTATCTAACAAGATGGTTTTGTTTGTGGTCATAAGACAATGCTCATTGGTATTTTGGATTGGATTGTATCAGAAGTATGCAGATACCCTGGATGGAAGGTAGTCTTCTTTGACACATAAAGGTGGGAAATAAGAAACATAGGGTGTGTGTTAAATATTGTTTTTAAATGTGACTTACGTCGCAGGATATTTCTCACTCAATGAGTCAATCCCAGAAATCCCAGTTGACCAGCATTAACGTAGCACTACACCCAGCAGATATGGAGGGACATTAGCATTAATTTGGAGTGTGTCATTCTGATGAATATAAGTCAGATGTGCATTCACTGTACTCTTAGCTCTGGATTTGGTCCCGACTAAATAAATCCAATAATCTTTTTAGCCACTAAATGCTCCATCATTTTCACCAACTGGTTGCTAACTTTGTTCGTCTGATGTAATGGTCCATGCAAAAGAGAACTTGCAAAAATCTACCGGTTGAATATGTGTCCCACGTGTGTCTACACTGTAAAAAAAAACGTAAAAAAAGGTCAAATGACTGGCAGCAATGGCTGCCAAACAAAAACCGTAAAATTAAGGTAAAATATCTTAATTCAAATAAAGGGCGAAAACCATAAATTTATGGAAATTTTCATTAAAGGTTTTGCAGTAAAACACTGTTATTCTACAGATTATTCCTGTATTATTACGATCAAACACCTTCAATAGTTACTTTACTTTTAAAGTGACTTTTTTAGTTACTTTACTTTTAAAGTGACTTTTTTAGTTACTTTACTTTTTTAGTTACTTTTAAAGTTACTTTACTTTTAAAGTTACTTTTTTAGTTACTTTACCTTTAGAGTTACTTTTTTAGTTACTTTTCTTTTTTAGTTACTTTTAAAGTTACTTTACTTTTAAAGTTACTTTTTTAGTTACTTTACTTTTTTAGTTACTTTTAAAGTTACTTTACTTTTAAAGTTACTTTTTTAGTTACTTTACTTTTTAGTTACTTTACTTTTAAAGTTACTTTTTTAGTTACCATACTTTTAAAGTTACTTTACTTTTAAAGTTACTTTTTTAGTTACTTTACTTTTTATTTGAAAAACTCTTATTCCGTATCCCTGTAGTGTTGATTCAGAATAAATACTGCATTAATTACAACACCTTGCACATTTAGAAAACCAAAACTACACATATCTTTAATTTCAACCAACATATAAACAGTACAGTACACTACCTTACAGGTTTAGCAAATAGAAGTCTGTGTTCAGTGCATAATGTGCATGGCATGGGAGAAGATACATTCATCACCAGGTTGACCACAGCTGGCCGCTTCACTCCTCTGTGTCAGAGCTGTCTGCTGCGTCGGTGTTGTGGGTCAGCATGTAGTTGTCGATGGAGGGGCAGTTGTGGATGGAGTAACGCAGACGCTCAGCGAGGATGGCCTGGCTCGTGTAAGGGGGCAGGCGAAACAGGAAGAAGCAGGTCTGTGCAGTAGGGAGGCCGTTGACGGGCTGTAGGACATGATAGGGGGAAAAAGTTTAGTAGTTTGTACTATTGATATGTTTGCCCTCGTCAACAGGCTCGTTATTTCCATTAGCGATGACCTCACCCTATCAACCTTGATGATTTGGAACTTCTGTGTGATATCAGCAGGGTTGGAAGGCAACCTGGACCGGCCAGAGACGAACCGGAGGAAAAGCACTAATGTTCATCAGGCCTTATCCCACCTTTCTGTCCTGCTGTAAAACTGTCACCTTACTCTCCTGATATCAAAGCCTTTTTGTACTACTGCATATAGTTTGATTTATTTTAGGTACTGAAGTTGTAAAAGTTCCTTTTAAAAGAAAATGCCTTTTGTAAATAGTAATTACTGCAATTTAAATATTTTCCTTTATTGTTTTTATATTATGCATATAAGAACATGAAAGTGTATTTTATTACAGACATATTGTTTTTACCTTGTTTTCATCGGTCAGTTTATGTATTGGATGCTTCTGGACTTCCGTGTGTTCAGTGAATTATGTGCAAATGCAGTAAAGAAAAGAATTTAATGATGAAACCCAATTGTGTTTTTTCAGTTTGTTCTACTGGGGTTAAAGTCGAAAAACAGTCAAAAAAGTCATTCAATCAGGAGAGACTTCATTAGAATTTCACAATAATTTCACACATTGTACAAATGTGAATAGTTACTTTTTTATAGTTACGTCTTTGGCGATTGGACTCCTGAAGGAAGACAATCGATGTTGATGAAGGGAGTTGCTGCGGAGTTATAAATAGCATAGTATAGGATGTCGAAAAAAGTCATGAAAAAGTCAATGTACCATGTCGAAAAGTCATAACTTTACTTAAGTTACTTTATTTTTAAAGTTGCTTTTTTAGTTACTTTACATTTAAAGTTACTTTTTTAGTTACTTTTAAAGTTACTTTACTTTTAAAGTTACTTTTTTAGTTACTTTACTTTTAAAGTTACTTTTTTAGTTACTTTACTTTTAAAGTTACTTTACTTTTAAAGTTACTTTTTTAGTTACTTTACTTTTAAAGTTACTTTACTTTTAAAGTTACTTTTTTAGTTACTTTACTTTTAAAGTTACTTTACTTTTAAAGTTACTTTTTTAGTTACTTTATTTTTATTTGAAAAACTCTTATTCCGTATCCCTGTAGTGTTGATTCAGAGTAAGCACTGCATTAATTACAACACCTTGCACATTTGGAAAACCAAAACTACACATATCTTTAATTTCAACCAACATATAAACAGTATATATAAAAAGTTACTTTTTTAGTTACTTTACTGTTTTAGTTACTTTTAAAGTTACTTTACTTTTTTAGTTACTTTACTTTTAAAGTTACTTTTTTAGTTACTTTACTTTTTTAGTTACTTTTTTAGTTACTTTACTTTTAAAGTTACTTTTTTAGTTACTTTACTTTTAAAGTTACTTTTTTAGTTACTTTACTTTTAAAGTAACTTTTTTAGTTACTTTACTTTTAAAGTTACTTTACTTTTAAAGTTACTTTTTTAGTTACTTTATTTTTATTTGAAAAACTCTTATTCCGTATCCCTGTAGTGTTGATTCAGAATAAATACTGCATTAATTACAACACCTTGCACATTTGGAAAACCAAAACTACACATATCTTTAAATTCACCCAACATATAAACAGTACAGTACACTACCTTACAGGTTTGGCAAATAGAAGTCTGTGTTCATGGCATGGGAGAAGATACATTCATTAGGTTGACCACAGCTGGCCGCTTCACTCCTCTGTGTCGGAGCTGTCTGCTGCGTCGGTGTTGTGGGTCAGCATGTAGTTGTCGATGGAGGGGCAGTTGTGGATGGAGTAACGCAGACGCTCAGCGAGGATGGCCTGGCTCGTGTAAGGGGGCAGGCGAAACAGGAAGAAGCAGGTCTGTGCAGTAGGGAGGCCGTTGACGGGCTGTAGGACATGATAGGGGGAAAAAGTTTAGTAGTTTGTACTATTGATATGTTTGTCTATATGTCAACAGGCTCGTTATTTCCATTAGCGATGACCTCACCCTATCAACCTTGATGATTTTGAACTTCTGTGTGATATCAGCTGGGTTGGAAGGCAACCTGGTCCGGCCAGAGACGAACCGGAGGAAAAGCACTCGCTCCTCATTGGTGAACTCCTCCAGGCTACCTAATGTTCATCAGGCCTTATCCCGCCTTTCTGTCCTGCTGTAAAACTGTCACCTTACTCTCCTGATATCAAAGCCTTTTTGTACTACTGCACCTGACCTGCATATAGTTTGATTTATTTTAGGTACTGAAGTTGTAAAAGTTCCTTTTAAAAGAAAATGCCTTTTGTAAATAGTAATTACTGCAATTTAAATATTTTCCTTTATTGTTTTTATATTATGCATATAAGAACATGAAAGTGTATTTTATTACAGACATATTGTTTTTACCTTGTTTTCATCGGTCAGTTTATGTATTGGATGCTTCTGGACTTCCGTGTGTTCAGTGAATTATGTGCAAATGCAGTAAAGAAAAGAATTTAATGATGAAACCCAATTGTGTTTTTTCAGTTTGTTCTACTGGGGTTCAAGTCGAAAAACAGTCAAAAAAGTCATTCAATCAGGAGAGACTTCATTAGAATTTCACAATAATTTATTACACATTGTACAAATGTGAATAGTGCAACGTCTTTGGCGATTGGACTCCATCCTGAAGGAAGACAATCGATGTTGATGAAGGGAGTTGCTGCGGAGTTATAAACAGCATAGTATAGGATGTCGAAAAGTCATGAAAAAGTCAGTGTACCATGTCGAAAAGTCATAACTTTACTTAAGTTACTTTATTTTTAAAGTTGCTTTTTTAGTTACTTTACTTTTAAAGTTACTTTTTTAGTTACTTTACTTTTTTAGTTACTTTTAAAGTTACTTTACTTTTAAAGTTACTTTTTTAGTTACTTTACTTTTAAAGTTACTTTTTTAGTTACTTTACTTTTAAAGTTGCCTTATCCTTTCATTTTGGCCAAAGTTTTGCTAGCACTACTTATACTGGCAGTGGTAGGACTATTTGACAAGCTGTACCATGACTTTTTTTAATGATTTATCTTTTCTGATATGCAATTCATAGGACCTTACCCACCACCCGTCCACCTCCTAATACAACAGATGACAAATGGTAATACGATTTACTATGCATGTTAATTTGTTAGCTGTAAAATCAGTTGGCTCAAAAAGCTCAAAAAGCTTAGTATCATGCTGTTGGGACTCCGTTACTCATCACTCTGTCAATACATGTGGCTTATTGTTACTCCAGCTGCCATATCCTTTCAATTTGGCCAAAGTTTTGCTAGCACTACTTATACTGGCAGTGGTAGGACTATTTGACAAGCTGTACCATGACTTTTTTTAATGATTTATCTTTTCTGATATGCAATTCATAGGACCTTACCCACCACCCGTCCACCTCCTAATACAACAGATGACAAATGGTAATATGATTTACTATGCATGTTAATTTGTTAGCTGTAAAAACAGTTGGCTCAAAAAGCTTAGTATCATGCTGTTGGGACTCCGTTACTCATCAGTGTCAATACATGTGGCTTATTGTTACTCCAGCTGCCTTATCCTTTCATTTTGGCCAAAGTTTTTCTAGCACTACTTATACTGGCAGTGGTAGGACTATTTGACAAGCTGTACCATGACTTTTTTTAATGATTTATCTTTTCTGATATGCAATTCATAGGACCTTACCCACCACCCGTCCACCTCCTAATACAACAGATGACAAATGGTAATACGATTTACTATGCATGTTAATTTGTTAGCTGTAAAAACAGTTGGCTCAAAAAGCTTAATATCATGCTGTTGGGACTCTGTTACTCATCACTGTCAATACATGTGGCTTATTGTTGGCTTATTGTTACTCCAGCTGCCTTATCCTTTCATTTTGGCCAACATTTTTCTAGCAGCAGTGGTAGGACTATTTGACACGCTATACCATGACTTTTTTTAATGATTTATCTTTTTGATATGCAATTCCTAGGATCTTAACCACCACCCGTCCACCTCCTAATACAACAGATGACAAAAGGTAATACAATTTACTATGCATGTTAATTTGTTAGCTGTAAAAACAGTTGGCTCAAAAAGCTTAATATCATGCTGTTGGGGCTAATAGACTAGTTACATATACAGGTCTGTATATTCATAAATATATACACTACCGTTCAAAAGTTTGGGGTCACTTAGAAATGTCCTTATTTCTCAAAGAAAAGCACTGTTTCTTTCAATGAAGATAACATAAAATTAATCAGAAATACACTCTATACATTGTTAATGTGGTTAATGACTATTCTAGGTGGAAACGTCTGGTTTTTAATGAAATATCTACATAGGTGTATAGAGGCCCATTTCCAGCAACGATCACTCCAGTGTTCTAATGGTTCATTGTGTTTGCTAATCACCTTAGAAGACTAATTGATGATTAGAAAACCCTTGAAAACAGTTATGCTGGTGAGAGAAGCTATAAAACTGGCCTTCCTTTGAGCTAGTTGGGTATCTGGAGCATCACATTTGTGGGTTCGATTATACTCTCAACATGGCCAGAAAAAGAGAACTTTCATGTGAAACTCGCCAGTCTATTCTTGTTCTTAGAAATGAATGCTATTCCATGCGAGAAATTGTGAAGAAACTGAAAATTGACACAAAATTGTCTGGGTGACCCCAAACTTTTGAACGGTAGTGTAAATGGAAAAATATTTTTGTTAATCCACTCCTTTCTTCCTGCTGCAGCGTTTTTGGCTTCTCTGCCGGTTTGGTGTGTTCTCCTGTCCTCACCCTCCTGCTAGCATTGATGGTTTTGACACCTTGATGTACGTCTCCACCTGCGCACATCTCACTTCGGATATCACCAGTAAATTTGCCACTGGCTGAGTAATTCAGCAGTTCTTAAATTTATTCTAGATTTCTTTATTTGTTTATGTGGTTATATAGTCGACTAATACAAAAAAGGTGTAATAAGTAAATAACTATTGGTGGATACTGTATTTTGGGAATAGTTGTAGAGTCATAATTATATCATCATATGTTACAATTAAGTACATGTCTGTGGTGTTTGGTGGCGTGACTGTATATTTTTTTGTATTTGGATTATCTTTTCTGCATTAATCTTAAAAATGTACTTCTATTTCTTATGGTATTGCAGTCTTTCGAAGAAATAAAAGAAAGTATCACTGCTTTTATAACTGGCTAATGAAAAGGCAAGGTTGCTGTGAGCCCTTATATTTTTTTAATAATACTGTAGATTTACAGTATGACGTGGAATTGTATAGCTACAGTGGTTCTTGATTGACCAAAATAGCATATTTGATTAATAAAGAAAATGTATCTAACAAGATGGTTTTGTTTGTGGTCATAAGACAATGCTCATTGGTATTTTGGATTGGATTGTATCAGAAGTATGCAGATACCCTGGATGGAAGGTAGTCTTCTTTGACACATAAAGGTGGGAAATAAGAAACATAGGGTGTGTGTTAAATATTGTTTTTAAATGTGACTTACGTCGCAGGATATTTCTCACTCAATGAGTCAATCCCAGAAATCCCAGTTGACCAGCATTAACGTAGCACTACACCCAGCAGATATGGAGGGACATTAGCATTAATTTGGAGTGTGTCATTCTGATGAATATAAGTCAGATGTGCATTCACTGTACTCTTAGCTCTGGATTTGGTCCCGACTAAATAAATCCAATAATCTTTTTAGCCACTAAATGCTCCATCATTTTCACCAACTGGTTGCTAACTTTGTTCGTCTGATGTAATGGTCCATGCAAAAGAGAACTTGCAAAAATCTACCGGTTGAATATGTGTCCCACGTGTGTCTACACTGTAAAAAAAACATAAAAAAAGGTCAAATGACTGGCAGCAATGGCTGCCAAACAAAAACCGTCAAATTAAGGTAAAATATCTTAATTCAAATAAAGGGCGAAAACCATAAATTTACGGAAATTTTCATTAAAGGTTTTGCAGTAAAACACTGTTATTTTACAGATTATTCCTGTATTATTACGATCAAACACCTTCAATAGTTACTTTACTTTTAAAGTTACTTTTTTAGTTACTTTACTTTTTTAGTTACTTTTAAAGTTACTTTACTTTTAAAGTTAATTTTTTAGTTACTTTACTTTTAAAGTTACTTTTTTAGTTACTTTACTTTTTTAGTTACTTTTAAAGTTACTTTACTTTTAAAGTTACTTTTTTAGTTACTTTACCTTTAGAGTTACTTTTAAAGTTACTTTACTTTTAAAGTTACTTTTTTAGTTACTTTACTTTTAAAGTTACTTTTTAGTTACTTTACTTTTAAAGTTACTTTTTTAGTTACTTTACTTTTAAAGTTACTTTTAAAGTTACTTTACTTTTAAAGTTACTTTTTTAGTTACTTTACTTTTAAAGTTACTTTTTTAGTTACTTTTTTAGTTACTTTACTTTTAAAGTTACTTTTTAAGTTACTTTACTTTTTTAGTTACTTTTAAAGTTACTTTACTTTTAAAGTTACTTTTTTAGTTACTTTATTTTTATTTGAAAAACTCTTATTCCGTATCCCTGTAGTGTTGATTCAGAGTAAGCACTGCATTAATTACAACACCTTTGCTTATTTGGAAAACCAAAACTACACATATCTTTAATTTCAACCAACATATAAACAGTACAGTTTTGCTACCTTACAGGTTTAGCAAATAGAAGTCTGTGTTCAGTGCATAATGTGCATGGCATGGGAGAAGATACATTCATCACCAGGTTGACCACAGCTGGCCGCTTCACTCCTCTGTGTCGGAGCTGTCTGCTGCGTCGGTGTTGTGGGTCAGCATGTAGTTGTCGATGGAGGGGCAGTTGTGGATGGAGTAACGCAGACACTCAGCGAGGATGGCCTGGCTCGTGTAAGGGGGCAGGCGAAACAGGAAGAAGCAGGTCTGTGCAGTAGGGAGGCCGTTGACGGGCTGTAGGACATGATAGGGGGAAAAAGTTTAGTAGTTTGTACTATTGATATGTTTGCCCTCGTCAACAGGCTCGTTATTTCCATTAGCGATGACCTCACCCTATCAACCTTGATGATTTGGAACTTCTGTGTGATATCAGCTGGGTTGGAAGGCAACCTGGACCGGCCAGAGACGAACCGGAGGAAAAGCACTCGCTCCTCATTGGTGAACTCCTCCAGGCTACCTAATGTTCATCAGGCCTTATCCCGCCTTTCTGTCCTGCTGTAAAACTGTCACCTTACTCTCCTGATATCAAAGCCTTTTTGTACTACTGCATATAGTTTGATTTATTTTAGGTACTGAAGTTGTAAAAGTTCCTTTTAAAAGAAAATGCCTTTTGTAAATAGTAATTACTGCAATTTAAATATTTTCCTTTATTGTTTTTATATTATTGTCTGAAGGAAGACAATCGATGTTGATGAAGGGAGTTGCTGCGGAGTTATAAATAGCATAGTATAGGATGTCGATAAAAGTCATGAAAAAGTCAGTGTACCATGTCGAAAAGTCATAACTTTACTTAAGTTACTTTACTTTTAAAGTTACTTTTTTAGTTACTTTTAAAGTTACTTTACTTTTAACGTTAATTTTTTAGTTACTTTACTTTTTTAGTTACTTTTAAAGTTACTTTACTTTTAAAGTTACTTTTTTAGTTACTTTACTTTTTTAGTTACTTTTAAAGTTACTTTACTTTTTTAGTTACTTTACTTTTTTAGTTACTTTTTTAGTTACTTTACTTTTAAAGTAACTTTTTTAGTTACTTTACTTTTTTAGTTAATTTTAAAGTTACTTTACTTTTAAAGTTACTTTTTTAGTTACTTTACTTTTTTAGTTACTTTTAAAGTTACTTTACTTTTAAAGTTACTTTACTTTTAAAGTTACTTTTTTAGTTACTTTTAAAGTTACTTTACTTTTAAAGTTACTTTTTTAGTTACTTTACTTTTAAAGTTACTTTTTTAGTTACTTTACTTTTAAAGTTACTTTACTTTTAAAGTTACTTTTTTAGTTACTTTATTTTTATTTGAAAAACTCTTATTCCGTATCCCTGTAGTGTTGATTCAGAATAAATACTGCATTAATTACAACACCTTGCACATTTGGAAAACCAAAACTACACATATCTTTAATTTCAACCAACATATAAACAGTACAGTACACTACCTTACAGGTTTAGCAAATAGAAGTCTGTGTTCAGTGCATAATGTGCATGGCATGGGAGAAGATACATTCATCACCAGGTTGACCACAGCTGGCCGCTTCACTCCTCTGTGTCGGAGCTGTCTGCTGCATCGGTGTTGTGGGTCAGCATGTAGTTGTGGATGGAGGGGCAGTTGTGGATGGAGTAACGCAGACACTCAGCGAGGATGGCCTGGCTCGTGTAAGGGGGCAGGCGAAACAGGAAGAAGCAGGTCTGTGCAGTAGGGAGGCCGTTGACGGGCTGTAGGACATGATAGGGGGAAAAAGTTTAGTAGTTTGTACTATTGATATGTTTGCCCTCGTCAACAGGCTCGTTATTTCCGTTAGCGATGACCTCACCCTATCAACCTTGATGATTTGGAACTTCTGTGTGATATCAGCTGGGTTGGAAGGCAACCTGGACCGGCCAGAGACGAAACGGAGGAAAAGCACTCGCTCCTCATTGGTGAACTCCTCCAGGCTACCTAATGTTCATCGGGCCTTATCCCGCCTTTCTGTCCTGCTGTAAAACTGTCACCTTACTCTCCTGATATCAAAGCCTTTTTGTACTACTGCATATAGTTTGATTTATTTTAGGTACTGAAGTTGTAAAAGTTCCTTTTAAAAGAAAATGCCTTTTGTAAATAGTAATTACTGCAATTTAAATATTTTCCTTTATTGTTTTTATATTATTGTCTGAAGGAAGACAATCGATGTTGATGAAGGGAGTTGCTGCGGAGTTATAAATAGCATAGTATAGGATGTCGAAAAAAGTCATGAAAAAGTCAGTGTACCATGTCGAAAAGTCATAACTTTACTTAAGTTACTTTACTTTTAAAGTTACTTTTTTAGTTACTTTACTTTAAAAGTTACTTTTTTAGTTACTTTACTTTTTTAGTTACTTTTTTAGTTACTTTACTTTAAAAGTTACTTTTTTAGTTACTTTACTTTTTTAGTTACTTTTAAAGGTACTTTACTTTTAAAGTTACTTTTAAAGTTACTTTACTTTTCAAGTTACTTTTTTAGTTACTTTACTTTTCAAGTTACTTTTTTAGTTACTTTACTTTTTTAGTTACTTTACTTTTTTAGTTACTTTTAAAGTTACTTTACTTTTAAAGTTACTTTTTTAGTTACTTTACTTTTTTAGTTACTTTTAAAGTTACTTTACTTTTAAAGTTACTTTTTTAGTTACTTTACTTTTTTAGTTACTTTTAAAGCTACTTTACTTTTAAAGTTACTTTTTTAGTTACTTTACTTTTTTAGTTACTTTTAAAGTTACTTTACTTTTAAAGTTACTTTTTTAGTTACTTTACTTTTAAAGTTACTTTTTTGCTTACTTTACTTTTAAAGTTACTTTTTTAGTTACTTTACTTTTAAAGTTACTTTACTTTCAAAGTTACTTTTTTAGTTACTTTATTTTTATTTGAAAAACTCTTATTCCGTATCCCTGTAGTGTTGATTCAGAATAAATACTGCATTAATTACACCTTGCACATTTGGAAAACCAAAACTACACATATCTTTAATTTCAACCAACATATAAACAGTACAGTACACTACCTTACAGGTTTGGCAAATAAAAGTCTGTGTTCAGTGCATAATGTGCATGGCATGGGAGAAGATACATTCATTAGGTTGACCACAGCTGGCCGCTTCTGTGTCGGAGCTGTCTGCTGCGTCGGTGTTGTGGGTCAGCATGTAGTTGTCGATGGAGGGGCAGTTGTGGATGGAGTAACGCAGACGCTCAGCGAGGATGGCCTGGCTCGTGTAAGGGGGCAGGCGAAACAGGAAGAAGCAGGTCTGTGCAGTAGGGAGGCCGTTGATGGGCTGTAGGACATGATAGGGGGAAAAAGTTTAGTAGTTTGTACTATTGATATGTTTGTCTATATGTCAACAGGCTCGTTATTTCCGTTAGCGATGACCTCACCCTATCAACCTTGATGATTTGGAACTTCTGTGTGATATCAGGTGGGTTGGAAGGCAACCTGGACCGGCCAGAGACGAACCGGAGGAAAAGCACTCGCTCCTCATTGGTGAACTCCTCCAGGCTACCTAATGTTCATCAGGCCTTATCCCGCCTTTCTGTCCTGCTGTAAAACTGTCACCTTACTCTCCTGATATCAAAGCCTTTTTGTACTACTGCATATAGTTTGATTTATTTTAGGTACTGAAGTTGTAAAAGTTCCTTTTAAAAGAAAATGCCTTTTGTAAATAGTAATTACTGCAATTTAAATATTTTCCTTTATTGTTTTTATATTATTGTCTGAAGGAAGACAATCGATGTTGATGAAGGGAGTTGCTGCGGAGTTATAAATAGCATAGTATAGGATGTCGAAAAAAGTCATGAAAAAGTCAGTGTACCATGTCGAAAAGTCATAACTTTACTTAAGTTACTTTACTTTTAAAGTTACTTTTTTAGTTACTTTACTTTAAAAGTTACTTTTTTAGTTACTTTACTTTTTTAGTTACTTTTAAAGTTACTTTACTTTTAAAGTTACTTTTAAAGTTACTTTACTTTTCAAGTTACTTTTTTAGTTACTTTACTTTTTTAGTTACTTTTAAAGTTACTTTACTTTTTTAGTTACTTTACTTTTTTAGTTACTTTTTTAGTTACTTTACTTTTAAAGTTACTTTTTTAGTTACTTTACTTTTTTAGTTACTTTTAAAGTTACTTTACTTTTAAAGTTACTTTTTTAGTTACTTTACTTTTGTAGTTACTTTTAAAGTTACTTTACTTTTAAAGTTACTTTTTTAGTTGCGGGCGGTGGAGCAGGACGCAGCGGCAAGCAGCGGAGAGGAAATGGATCCACCGACTGGGCACCATAGACCCTCATGGGCTGAACGAGAAATATTAGCCCAGTCGGTTTTTATTTCCTTCCCTCCCCCTCCAGGGTTTTTAAGGTTTTAATAGGGATTCTTGGTCTCCATGGGTCACCCTTTCAGGTTCCCCTCCCTTCTTTACCCAGGAGCCTCGCCTGTCATACCTTAACCCCCTCTCTAATCCTCTGATATCTCCACCATGGAATTTCTCTTATATACATGTTTATTTATAATTTTGTCCACGTGTGATTTTAATATTTTATGCATGTTATCACTTACTTTCTTTAACTCTTTTAATTGCCTTTCATTTTTTAATTATTCCTGTTTTAATGTTCTTATTTATATTTATATTTATCTTTATATATATATATATATATATATATATATATATATTTGTTATTTATTGTTATTTATGTTTGTTATTTATATTTATATTTATCTTGAGTCTTTATTTATTTATTTAATTCCTTCCATGGTGGAGACACTCCCCTGAGGCAGCCCCCCTCTCCCCCCGATGGCAGGCGAGGGCCCCCCCCCTCTCTTTTAACGGCTCACGTGGATAGGGTTATTGGGCATAATCTTACATGCCTTTTGCACTTATCCTTTAACCAGTGTTTCCTTATTTCTCTTATCTGCATGTTTTTACCTTTTCAAAGCACTTATCTTTTAAAGTTTTAGAGGTGGTGTATTCATGTCCCATTTTATTGTCTTATTTATTTATTTATATATATTTATTAAGGAAACACTATGTATTATTTTGCTTTGATTTCTCTTATCTCCTTGTTTGCCCGTTTTTATGAATTTTATTTTCTTCACCTGTATCCCCCGGAGTGAACCATGGAACCTTGATCTTTTGAACCTCCTTTCCCCTTTTAACATTTTCTCTCCGACTGTCCCGCTGTTTGTTGCTCTGTTGCCAGGCTGTTTTAACAATTCCTTTTTTTTAAAGACAGTTTATAGTTCGTTTTTTATCTTTTACTTTTTTAGTAACCGATTTTTATTTTTACTTACCACCCCCCTTCTTTTTATGGTCCATTTTATCTTCCCCATTTTTTCTTTTCTTTTTTATTTTTTTAAAGGGTTTTTTCAAAAACATTTTTAAAGGTCAGCCCCCTTGTGCCAGTGCCCTTCGTGGCCC